>NC_133335.1:39158646-39263646 GCF_042186555.1 Aquarana catesbeiana | reverse complement strand
CCAAAGAGAGTAGTAATGAGGTGTGCTACAGTGAACAGTGGCTGTGGCCAAATTGCACAGTGGTGGTGGTGGGGGGGGGGGGCTTAAAGGGGCATGGTTAAATAAAACAAAAGCATTAGGGCCCTTTCACACTGGGGCGGTTTGCAGGCGCTATTGCGCTAGTAATAGCGCCTGCAAACCGACCCGAAAGTGCCGCTGCTTTGATTTTTTTTGAGTTTTGATTTTGCTTTGATTCCAGTGTGAAAGCCCCGAGGGCTTTCACACTGGAGCGGTGTGCTAGCAGGATGGGAAAAAAAGTCCTGCTAGCAGCATCTTCGGAGCGGTGAAGGAGCGGAGTGTATACTGCTCCTTCACCGCTCCTGCCCATTGAAATCAATGGGACGGCGTGGCTATACCGCCGGCAAAGCACCTCTGCGGAGGCGCTTTACGGTGGTTTTTAACCCTTTTTCGGCCGCTAGCGGGGGGTAAAACCGCCCTGCTAGCGGCCGAATACCGACGGTAAAGCGCCGCTTACGATAGCGGCACTTTACCGCCGATGCCGTCCCCACCCCAGTGTGAAAGGGCCCTAAGTGTACCCATAAAATATGATTTGATTAATAAAAGAAATGTAAGTTAATATATGAAAATAGCCTACCTTAAAAGTGGACACTATCAGCCAGTAGAGCAGTATACGGTGTCAGAAGATCAGTTGACGGTGTCAGTAGAGCAGTGGATGGTGTCAGAAGATCAGTAGATGGTGTTAGTAGAGCAGAGGACAGTGTCAGTAGAGCAGAGGACGGTGTCAGAAGATCAGTGGATGGTGTCAGTAGAGCAGTGGACGGTGTCAGTAGAGCAGAGGACGGTGTCAGAAGATCAGTGGATGGTGTCAGTAGAGCAGTGGACGGTGTCAGTAGAGCAGAGGACGGTGTCAGAAGATCAGTGGATGGTGTCAGTAGAGCAGTGGACGGTGTCAGTAGAGCAGAGGACGGTGTCAGAAGATCAGTGGATGGTGTCAGTAGAGCAGAGGACGGTGTCAGTAGAGCAGTGGACGGTGCCAGTAGAGCAGTGGACGGTGTCAGTAGGGGAGGGTGTCAGTAGGGCAGTGGACGGTGTCAGAAGATCAGTGGATGGCGTTAGTAGAGCAGAGGACGGTGTCAGTAGAGCAGTAGATGGTGTCATTAGAGTAGTGGACGCTGTCAGTAGAGCAGTGGACGGTGTCAGTAGGGGAGGGTGTCAGTAGGGCAGTGGACGGTGTCAGAAGATCAGTGGATGGCGTTAGTAGAGCAGAGGATGGTGTCAGTAGAGCAGAGGACGGTGTCAGTAGAGCAGAGGATGGTGTCAGTAGAGCAGAGGACGGTGTCAGTAGAGCAGAGGACGGTGTCAGAAGATCAGTGGATGGTGTCAGTAGAGCAGTGGACGTGTCAGTAGAGCAGTGGACGGTGTCAGTAGGGGAGGGTGTCAGTAGGGCAGTGGACGGTGTCAGAAGATCAGTGGATGGTGTTAGTAGAGCAGAGGACGGTGTCAGTAGAGCAGAGGACGGTGTCAGTAGAGCAGTGGACGGTGTCAGTAGGGGAGGGTGTCAGTAGGGCAGTGGACGGTGTCAGAAGATCAGTGGATGGCGTTAGTAGAGCAGAGGACAGTGTCAGTAGAGCAGTGGACGGTGTCAGTAGAGTAGTGGATGGTGTCAGTAGAGCAGTGGACGGTGTCAGTAGAGCAGTGGACGTTGTCAGTAGGGGAGGGTGTCAGTAGGGCAGTGGACGGTGTCAGAAGATCAGTGGATGGCGTTAGTAGAGCAGAAGACGGTGTCAGTAGAGCAGAGGACGGTGTCAGTAGAGCAGAGGACGGTGTCAGTAGAGCAGTGGACGGTGTCAGTAGGGGAGGGTGTCAGTAGGGCAGTGGACGGTGTCAGAAGATCAGTGGATGGCGTTAGTAGAGCAGAGGACGGGGTCAGTAGAGCAGAGGACGGTGTTAGTAGGGCAGAGGACGGTGTTAGTAGGGCAGAGGACGGTGTCTTATATGTACGTCCCAGTCAGGTCTAACGCATCACCTGACTCAGCCGGGAAGGGTTGCGCGCGCAACCTCGCCACGGCCGCCCATGCGCAGTATTCTTGCTGCTCTTCTACTTTTTAGGATGTGGCACTGCTCTATCATAAAATTCCCACAGTTCCATCCTGTGTTGGAGTTTGGTAAACTTTTTGATACATATATTGCCAAAAGTATTGGGACGTCTGCCTTTACACACACATGAACTTTAATGGCATCCCAGTCTTAGTCCGTAGGGTTCAATATTGAGTTGGCCCACCCTTTGCAGGGAAGGCTGTCCACAAGATTTAGGAGTGTTTCTATGGGAATGTTTGACCATTCTTCCAGAAGCGCCTTTGTGAGATCAGGCACTGATGTTGGACTAGAAGACCTGGCTCGCAGTCTCGGCTCTAATTCATCCTAAAGGTGTTCTATCGGGTTGAGGTCAAGACTCTGTGCAGGCCAGGCAAGTTCCTCCACCCCAAACTCGCTCATCCATGTCTTTATGGACCTGGTCCATTTATTGAACCCTATGGACTGAGATTGGGATGCCATTAAAGTTCATGTATGTGTAAAGGTAGGTGTCCCAATACTTTTGACAATATAGTGTGTATTGGGGTTGATTTACTAAAACTGGAGAGTGCAAAATCTGGTGCAGCTATGCATAGAAACCAATCAGCTACTAACTTCAGCTTGTTCAATTAAGCTTTGGCAAAAAAAAAAACCTGGAAGCTGATTGGTTTCCGTGGAGAGCAGTACCAGATTTTGCACTCTCCAGTCTAAAGCTTGATACACACTATACAATTTTCTGTATATTTTTTCCTTCAGATTTACCAAAACCATATAATATGAGGTCAGACCTTAAGAGTTTAACCACTTCAGCCCTGGAAGGATTTACCCCCTTTAGCTGACAATTGCACGGTCATGCGACGTTGTACCCAAACAAAATTGACGTCCTTTTTGTTCCCACAAATAGATCTTTCTTTTGGTGGTATTTGATCACTTCTGCAGTTTTTATTTTTTGCGCTATAAACAAAAAAAGAGAAACAATTTTGAAAAAAAAATTTTTTTTTAACTTTTTGCTATAATAAATATCCCCAAAAAATATATTTAAAACACATTTTTATTATTATTATTATTTTTTACTAGTAATGGTGGCGATCTGCGATTTTTATCGGCACTGTGACATTATGGCAGACAGATCAGACACTTTTGACACTATTTTGGAACCATTGACATTTATACAGCGATCAGAGCTACAAATAGCCACTGATTATTGTATAAATGACACTAGCAGGGAAGGGATTAAACACTAGGGGGCGATAAAGGGTTAAGTGTGTTCCCTGGATGTGTTCTAACTGTAGGGGGGGATGGGCTCACTACAGCATGACAGAGATCAGTACTCCCGATGACAGAGAGCAGTAGATCCCTGTCATGTTGCTAGGCAGAACAGGGAATGCCTTGTTTACATAGGGCATCTCCCCGTTCTGCCTCTCCTCACCACAATCACGGGCCGCCGGCGAACAGCTAGTTCGTGGGACCCGCGGGCACGCTCCCGCAGCACGCGCGCTCGCTAGGAGGCAAATTCAAAGGGACGTACAGGTACACTCATTTGCCTGCCCGTGCCATTCTGCCGGCGTAAATCGGCGTGCGACGGTTGGCAAGCGGTTAAATTTGTATGCAATCAGGCAGGCCCTTGCACTACATGGTTTTGGTAAATCTAAAGGAAATCAGACAACAAAAGTTGTATAGTGTGTGTATAGAGTCCTAGTAAATCAACCGTGCCGCCCCCCCATCCATGCGTCCGCTCCCTTTCAGGACACCGGACGCATGGATTCCTATGGCGGGGGTGGTATTTTTTTAAGCACCTGATAAGAGCCAGAGGCTCTAATAGGCTTCAAAATAGGGTGGGCTCCTGGTGCAGGGGGTGTGCCCTGATCCCACCCAATTGTGTGACGATAGCGAATTAATTTTCGCTCTTTTCACACTAACCTTCCTCCCCGCCAATCAGGAGGCAGGACGTCAGACCTGCTTTCTGATTGGCCAAAGTGCTTGGATGCTTGGTGCTTTGGAAGAGGAGCGAGGAGACTCGCGCTGGAGCGGAGGTCGCCGCCGCTCTGAGAGGATCTGCTTCAGACAGTGCTGCGGTAAGTCCCCTCGGCTCTGTCAGAGCCGCAGGGGGGAGATTCCAGAGCCACGTGCGCCTGGGAGGGGGGGTGTCGGTGCCAGAGCCGCGATCCACGGGGGAAGGTGTGCCAGAGCCGTGATCCGCTTGGAGGGGAGATGCTGCCAGAACCGCAAGCCGCGAGTGGGGGGGGGGTCGGTGGGCACAGTGGCTGCATTTGATGGGCAAGTGGCTTAATGTGATGGGCACATGTGGCTGCGTTTGATGGGCACAAGTGGCTGCGTTTGATGGGCACAATGGCTGCATATGATGGGCACAAGTGGCTGCATATGATAGGCACAGTGGCAGCATATGATGGGCACAGTGGCTGCATATGATAGGGAACAAGTGGCTGCATATGATGGGCACAGGTGGCTGCATATGATGGGCACAGGTGGCTGCATATGATAGGCACAAGTGGCTGCATATGATGGGCACCCGGCACAAGTGGCTGCGTTTGATGGGCACAAGTGGCTGCGTTTGATGGGCACAAGTGGCTGCATTTGATGGACACAGGTGGCTGCATATGATGGGCACAAGTGTCTGTGTTTGATGGGCACAAGTGGCTGCGTTTGATGGGCACAATGGCTGCATATGATGGGCACAAGTGGCTGCATATGATGGGCACAATTGGCTGCATATGATGGGCACAGTGGCTGCATATGATGGGCACAGTGAGGCTGCAATTGATGGGGTTCAGTATTTTTCAGTTTGTTTGCGCCCCCCAAAAAATTTTGAGCACCAGCCACTACTATCTGCCATGGTGTGAGATGAGGCTGGGTTCACACTGGTCCGACAAACGCTCCGACATTGGGAGCTCATGTCGCATGACGTGTGAAATTTAATGTTTCCCTATGGGAGCCGTCCTAACTGGTCCGACACAAGTCGTTCCGACTTTAGAAATGCTCCCTGTACTACTTTGGTCCGACTTTGATCCTACTTCAGCCTATTGACTATCATTGAAGTCGGATCAAAGTCAGATTGCCGTCTTGCATGATCCGACTTCGGCACGCGACTTGTGCTCAGATGTTCTTGAGGGGGAACTCCGCGCCAAATTTTAAATAAAAAAACCGGCATGGGTTCCCCCTCCAAGAGCATACCAGGCCCTTGGGTCTGGTATGGACCTTGAGGGGAACCCCCTACGCCGAAAAAAACGGCGTGGGGGGTCGCCCCCAATCCATACCAGACCCTTATCCGAGCACGCAGCCCGGCCGGACAGGAATGGTGGTGGGGACGAGCGAGCGCCCCCCCCCCCCTGAACCGTACCAGGCCGCATGCCCTCAACATGGGGGGTGGTGCCTTGGGGGAGGGGGCGCGCTGCGGCCCCCCCACCCCAAAGCACCTTGTCCCCATGTTGATGAGGACAAGGGCCTCTTCCCGACAACCCTGGCCGTTGGTTGTCGGGGTCTGCGGGCGGGGGCTTATCGGAATCCGGGAGCCCCCTTTAATAAGGGGGCCCCCAGATCCCGGCCCCCCACCCTATGTGAATGAGTATGGGGTACATCGTACCCCTACCCATTCACCTAGGGAAAAAGTGTCAATTAAAAAAAAACACTACACAGATTTTTAAAGTAATTTATTAGACAGCTCCGGGGGTCTTCTTCCGACTTCGGGGGTCTCTCCGGTTCTTCTCCGCGCTCTCCGGGTCTTCTGCCGGGCTCCTCCGCTATTTTCTGCACGCCCCCTTATGCCGTCACAGTCCCTGGGCATGCTGGGACTGTGCCGTTTTAGGGGGCGTGGTCATCACCCGATGACCACGCCCCCTTATGCCGTCATAGTCCCAGCATGCCCAGGGACTGTGACGGCATAAGGGGGCGTGGTCACCACCTATATAAGTCAGAGCGGAGCGCTCAGAGTGCATTCCAGCCCCAGAGAGCGTCGTGTCAACATCAGGAGAAGAGAGCAGAAGGCAGAAGGCAGAAGATTGAAGACCGGGCTCCTTCGCTATAGCAAAAGAGCGGCAAAAGAGCAGAAGAGAGCGGAGGAGCCCGGCAGAAGGTCCGGAGAGCGCGGAGAAGAACCGGAGAGACCCCCAAAGAGAAGAAGGCAGCAGACCGGGCTCCTCCGCTGTAGCAAAAGAGCAGAAAATAGCGGAGGAGCCCGGCAGAAGACCCGGAGAGCGCGGAGAAGAACCGGAGAGACCCCCGAAGTCGGAAGAAGACCCCCGGAGCTGTCTAATAAATTACTTTAAAAATCTGTGTAGTGTTTTTTTTTAATTGACACTTTTTCCCTAGGTGAATGGGTAGGGGTACGATGTACCCCATACTCATTCACATAGGGTGGGGGGCCGGGATCTGGGGGCCCCCTTATTAAAGGGGGCTCCCGGATTCCGATAAGCCCCCGCCCGCAGACCCCGACAACCAACGGCCAGGGTTGTCGGGAAGAGGCCCTTGTCCTCATCAACATGGGGACAAGGTGCTTTGGGGTGGGGGGGGCCGCAGCGCGCCCCCTCCCCCAAGGCACCACCCCCCATGTTGAGGGCATGCGGCCTGGTACGGTTCAGGAGGGGGGGGCGCTCGCTCGTCCCCACCCCCATTCCTGTCCGGCCGGGCTGCGTGCTCGGATAAGGGTCTGGTATGGATTGGGGGCGACCCCCCACACCGTTTTTTCGGCGTAGGGGGTTCCCCTCAAGGTCCATACCAGACCCAAGGGCCTGGTATGCTCTTGGAGGGGGAACCCATGCCGGTTTTTTATTTAAAATTTGGCGCAGAGTTCCCCCTAATATTAAACAATGCCGGGCATTGGTGGGGATCCAAGTCGGATCCCTGTTCATTGAAAGTCGGACACATGCTGGCTTTATGTCGCAGGGCAAAGTCGGATCCAAAGTAGGACGGCTGTCGTGTCGCACCAGTGTGAACCCAGCCTTACAAAGAAAAGGAGAAAAGGACACTGGGTTTGCACAGCAGGTGGGGCTCCAGAGTATATATTATGAGCAGAGACGGTTTTTTACAGCTTTCTCCAGATTTTGGTATTCCTGGATTGGGCTTGTTAGTTTGTAGATTTCAAAGTGTCTTTGGGGGGAGCACATCCTCCAACCAGGGTTGCCAACCATCAGTAAATTCTGATGGACTGCATGTCCATGATGGACATTCACAGAAAGATGTCAAAGTCATGGATTTTACAAACTGCCCATGAATTTACTGACAGTTGGCTACCCTGTCCCCAACTGTCCAGGCAGAGAAAGCTGAGGTGGTTAGCAAGTCCAGGGGGGCTGGAGGAAATGTGGAAGTCTCCAGAAGATTGAGCAAATCCAGGGGGGGAGCTGGAGAAAGTGTCTGGAAGATCGAGCAAACCCAGGGGGGCTGGAGGAAGTGTTTAAGTCTCTGGAAGATCAAGCAAACCCAGGGGGGCTGGAGGAAGTGTGTAAGTCTCTGGAAGATCGAGCAAACAAAGGGGGGGCTGGAGGAAGTGTGTAAGTCTCTGGAAGATCGAGCAAACCCAGGGGGGCTGGAGGAAGTCTGGAAGATCGAGAAAACCGAGGGGGGCTGGACGAAGTCTGGAAGTCTCTGGAAGATTGAGCAAACCTGGGGGGGGGGGGGCTGGAGGAAGTATCTGGAGGTTTGAGCAAACCCAGGGGGGCTGGAGGAAGTATCTGGAAGTATGAGCAAACCCAGGGGGGCTGGAGGAAGTCTGGAAGTTTCTGGAAGATCGAGCAAACCCAGGGAGGCTGGAGGAAGTCTGGAAGTCTCTGGAAGATCGAGCAAACCCAGGGAGGCTGGAGGAAGTCTGGTAAATCAAACAAACCCAGGGGGGCTGAAGGAAGTCTGGAAGTTTCTGGAAGATTAAGAAAAGCCCAAGGGGGGGCTGGAGGAATTGTCTGGAAGTTCGAGCAAACCCAGGGGGCTGGAGGAAGTTTGAAGTCTCTGGAAGATCGAGCAAATCAGGGGGGTTGGAGGAAGTCTGTGAGATCGTCGAGCAAACCCAGGGGGGCTGAAGGAGGTCTGGAAGTCTCTGGAAGATTGAGCAAACCCAGGGGGGACCTTAGTAAGTCAGGAATTCTCTGGAAGATTGAGTATTGCCGCTTGCAACTTAGTTTAACACAAGTTTATGCAAGTCCCAATGAAATCGGAAAAAAGTAGTGCAGGAACCTTTTTCAAAGTCACTGCGACACGAGTCGCGACAATTCAATTTGAACGGTTCCATTGACGGCAATGGGGTGAGACTTGTTGTGTGATTTGACGGTTCCAAAGACAAAGTCTCACCCCATTTCCGGCAATGGAACCATTCAAATTGCCGTGGCTCATGTCGCAGTGACTTTGAAAAAGGTTCCTGTACTACTTTTTTCCAGTGTGAACGAGGGCTAAGAGTCAGGTGGCTTAGTTTTTTTTCATTATGTGTGTTTGCTGGTAGAAGAATCCCTGTGTGGCAAATCTGTGTGTAAGGACTTTATTTTTTTCTGTTTAATAAAAGTGGGCTACCAGGATAGATGGATAGATCGATAGATAGAATCTTTGTTTTACAAAAAACATTTAATAGATCACAAAGGATCCCCAGAGTTCCATGGTTTTGTTGCTGAAACAGTACGGCAGACAATGTTCGCTTTGAGGCTCAGTTTTTCTGATTGAAACCACAAACTGGGCAATCTGATTAGGGAGGAGACACTGCTGTGATGATTCTTTTTCCAGCACAACTGACAATGAAATGTGTGTGTATATGTGTGCACCTCCCCCCATTATGCGTGGTACACACAATGAGATTAGCAGACGAATGATCGTCCGTTTTGTTTGCATGCTAGTCTTATATCGAAAATAAAGAGTTTACTAAAGTTACGGAAATTCTCGTATGATAGAAAAAAAAATCAGAAGTGATGTAATGTGTTGTAGTGTATTTGTATTGTATTTTTCGAACGACAACTGTACTGATTAAACAAAAATTGTACAATCTGGTATCGTACAAGAAAATGTTTCATGCTTGTCCAATCCGATAATATAGGGTAAACTGTCGTGATTGGCTCTCGAAAGCTCCGTACTAACGATCAGATTATTGTACGATCGATTTGAATGTGGTATTTTTCGTACAATTTCCTGATCGCGTGTACAGGCCATAAAGCTGCAAAGGCAGCTGCACAGGGTTGTGTACTTGCTGTGATGCTTTGCTGTGCAGTTCAACAAGTGCGACCCTCTACATGTCTGCAAACTGTTAATGTACACCACGATCATTGAAATCTATCAAATGGCTTCAGCCAGTTCTTCACCCATGGGGGGAACACCACTCTAAAGCTTAACCACTTAAGGACCGAGCCTCTTTTTGAGATTTGTTGTTTACAAGTTAAAAACATTTTTTTTTGCTAGAAAATTATTTAGAACCCCCAAACGTTATACATTTTTTTTTCTAACACCGTAGAGAATAAAATGGCGGTGGTTGCAATATTTTCTGTCACACCGTATTTGCGCAGCGGTCTTACAAGCGCACTTTTTTTTGGAAAAAATAGACTTTTTTGAATTAAAAAAATAAGACAACCGTAAAGTTAGCCCAATTTTTTTTTTTATATTGTGAAAGATAATGTTACGCCAAGTAAATTGATACCCAACATGTCACGCTTCAAAATTGCACCCGCTCTGGGAATGGCGACAAACTTTTACCTGATAAAAATCTCCATAGGCAACGTTTAAATAATTCTACAGGTTGCATGTTTTGAGTTACAGAGGAGATCTAGGGCTTGAATTATTGCTCTCACTCAGCCGATCACGACGATACCTCACATGTGTGGTTTGAACACCGTTTTCATATGCAGGTGCTACTCAGGTATGCGTTAAAATTTTGTTTTTTTTTTTTTGTTTTTTCTTATTTATTTTTCCTTTTATTTTTTATTTTTACACTGTTTAAAAAAAAAATTGTGTCACTTTTTTCCTATTACAAGGAATGTAAACATCCCTTGTAATAGAAAAAAAGCATGACAGGTCCTCTTAAATATGAGCTCTGGGGTCAAAAAGACCTCAGATCTCATATTTACACTAAAATGCAATAATAAAAAAAAAATGTTGTCATTAAAAAAAAAAAAAAAAAAATGGCCCTGTAGCCTCCCTGGCGGTTTTCCCGAGTGTGGCTCGGGGTTAAAATTCAGTACCATTAGCGGTAACCCCGAGCCACACTCGGGATCGCATTGCAGGATCCTGGGGCGGCGTTACTTACCTTGTCCCCGGGATCCTGCGATGTCCCCCGCAGTGTCCGAGGGCTCCGTCCTCCTCCGAAGCCTCTCCGTGCCAGGCTCCGTTCCCTGCGAGCGGCGCGACGCACGGGGGCGGAGCCTGGTGGCAAATTCAAAAAAATGTCAAAATCATAACACATACAGTACTGTAATCTTACAGATTACAGTACTGTATGAAATGACTTCACATCCCTTTTGTCCCCAGTGCTCTGGCCCATGCCCTGCATGCAGTTTTATGTGATATATACTGTTCTTTCTGCCTGGAAACTGGAGATTGTCCATAGCAACCAAAAAGTGTCCCTTTACGTCAAAAGTGGCTTTAGACCAGCTAGAAAACAGCGATAGTAAATTAGAACACTTGCAGAATTGAGCGATAGTGAATTGTGGGGAAATTTATTTTATTACTATTTTTTTTAATTTTTTTTAATTATTTATTTTTATTTATTATATTATAATTTATGTTTTTGTGTTTCAAACTTTATCATACCCGGGATATCTACTAGACTCTGGTTTGGACAGATTTAAGTGTGTTATTGTTAAAATTTACAGACCTACAATATAAAACGCCAAATTTCCATGCAAAATAATTGTACCGCTTTCAGCACCTAAAATCCGAAATAATCATACCGCCAGGGAGGTTAAGAGCTATGGGCGGAAGTGACGTTTTGACGTCGCTTCCGCCCTGCGATGTTATGGAGATGGGTGGGGGCCATCTTCCCCTCACTCGTCTCCATACCCAGCAAGGGGTAACATCTGATCGCCTCCGCTGCTGCCGACGGCTCTGGTAAGCGGCGGAGGGCACCGGAGTAGGGAGACCCTCTCCCGCCGCCGATAAAAGTGATCTCATGGTGAATCCGCTGCAGAGACCACTCTCTCTCTCTCTTCGGCCGGCGGTCCAAAGCGGACCGCCAGCCGAAGAAGAGGATACTGGGGTTATGGCAGCTAGTTGCTACCATAACAACGGTATTCCTCTTCAAACTTAGGACGTATATCGGCGTGCGGCGGTCCGTAAGTGGTTAGGAGAAGTCCAGCCTGGGATTTTTAGGCTGGGCTTCTCCTCTGGGTCACAGGAGTGCAATTCGTTTTGTTACAAATTCTGACGGGTCGCTTAATCTGACGAAACACCGGCCAGGGGGACATATTGGGACATTTGAGCGATACTTCTCCTTAGGATTTAAGAATGACCTCTGTTTTGTTTGGGGAGAAGTACTGACCACTGAACACAACCCATCCAAGTGTTCTAACTGCCCTGAAACTGGTTGTGGAACCTATTAGGGGTTATAACAGATGGTCAGGAGGCAACATATTGGGGTTGATTTACTAAAGGCAAATAGACTGTGCACTTTGCAAAGTGCAGTTGCACACTGCAAGTGCATTTGCTCCAGAGTTTAGTAAATGAGATGAAGCTTCACTTTGCAAACAATACCCAATCACGTGTAAGGAAAATAAAAAAAAAAATTAGAATATTTCCTTGCACACCATTGGATGATAAAAGTCATCCATAGTCATCCATTTCATAGATGTTAAAGGAAGTCATGATATGCTTCCCTTTTAATGCTATGGTCTCCTATCACGTGATTTCAGCTGAAAGGGGAGGATCAGATTTTAGGCGGAGCTGCTAATTGGCTGACTCAGGGTCAACACCAGTTCCTAAACCTCAAAAAAATATAAATGTCTTTTTTTTTCTCAAAAAGGAGTTTATTGAGATGAAACAGAACAAACGCACGCCTTAAAATGAAATATAAACTGTAGAGGTTCCTTTTTTCATTTCCAGTAGAGAAATGATGTTGAGTGACAGGTCACAATAGGAAATGTCTCCACTATGGGATTGGAAGACTAGTAAGTGCTGGCCAATCTGGGCCAGAGAATATTCCACAGTAGTTGAGGTTGGCGGTTGTCCTTCTCTCCGGCACAGGGCGGCCTCACTGATTCGTCGCTCTGATCTATAAACATACTGTTCCTCCATTCATTGTGTCAGTTGATCTGTGGAGGACAGAATCATTTCCCCTTCGTTCGACCTCCCTGGAATTCACACCTGCCATGTCAGGAGGCTCTAGAGAATGTCTTGCCCCCCCCCCTGTGCCAGCCCAAGCTACCTTCACACATGGTCACGAGAGACAGAAGAAACCAGATCTCTGGTGGTGGGTGTAATGTGCCCCCCTCACACAGCATGAAGGACACTCGTCTGTACCAGTATATATACTGTATACAGGTAATACACTTATCTGCGGCCACTTCATTTAAAGGGTAACTCCAATTTCATGGAATAAAATATAGCAAATAAAAAAAAATAATCTAGCATATAACATTGCTACACAAGTCATATAATTTAATGTTATTAAAAATGTCCTTTCCTTTCCAATCTCCAGCTGCTGTCATTTTCTGGAAAATTCTGTGTTCTTTACATTGACTCCATTTATTAGGTCTTATCACATACCTCATTTAAAGTCCCAAAACTCCCCCTTCTGTTCCTAGATAGGGATGGAGGTTGCATATTTTCATGCCCCTCATTTAAAGTCCCACAATTTCCTTTTGCTCAACCTTCTGGGACCTGTGACGTGTCCCAGAAGATTGCAGGGAGGAAGGGGGGAAAGGAGAACTTCTCCTCTGGGGCCACGGCGCCATGAGCGCAAGTGGAAGCTGGGTACTTGTCAGAGCTAGACACCTGCCCCCCCCCCCCCCCCCCAGGGGTTTAGGAGTCCTAAAAGCGTAAGTTCCACTTTTGGGTGGAACTCCGCTTCAAAGAGGGACTTTGGTTTGTTTTTTTTTTAAAAGTCAGCAGCTCTTATAGGGTTTATTTACTAAAGCTGGAGAGTGCAAAATCAGGCTCACTTCTGCTTAGAAACCAATCAGCTTCTAACCTCAGCTTCTTCAATTGAGCTTTGGCAATAAAACCTGGAAGCTGATTGGTTTCTAAGCAGAAGTGAGCCTGATTTTGCACTCTCCAGCTTTAGTAAATAAACCATAGCTGCTAAAAATCAGGTACTTTCCAGAGCCTGGATCCAGCACTGCCTTCCCACGGTGCTTTGTGAATTGTTCCTTCAGCTTCCAGGGATTTGTGACATGTCCCAGGAGACTGCGGGAGGGGGCAAGGCAAGGGGCTTCATCGTTGCGAAAGTAGGAGCGCCTACCATATTTGGTCAATGATGTCACCCAGGTGACCCAGCCCCTTTGCTTACTTCAGAGGTGGGGACCTGGAGATATCATTCGGCACAAGGGAAGCGATGTTTTGGCGCGTGACGTTTTTTTTTTTTCTTTTTGTGGGTTGGCGGTCATCGTTCATCATGATTGACGTGGACACTGTGCTTGAAGATGGATGTCAGTGGATGCTTTTAAAAAAAAAAAAATTTAAGAAGGACTTATCAAAAACTGTGCTGTTTTTTTTTTTTTTTACTTGACATTTTTTTTTTTTTAAATGAGTAGGGGTACTATGTACCCCTTACTTATTCACATGGGGTGGGTTGGTGTTTGGGAGCCCCCTAATGTTAAACAGGGCTTCCAGATTTGGATAAGCCCCCCCCCCCCCGCCCACAGACCAGCACAACCAGCGGGCCAGGGTTGTGAGGAGGAGGATCTTGTCCCCATGAACATGGGATCAAGGTGCTTTACCAGGGGTGGTACCCTGCAAGGTAAAATACCCTCCCCGTGTAGAGGGCCTTGTAGGATTCAGGAGAGGGGTCCAAGCTCACCCCCTCCTTTCCTGGCCTATCAGGGCTGCATGCTTGGATAAGGGTCTGGTGTGGAATTTATGGAATTTGGGGGGGACCTCATGTCATTTTTTTTTTTTTGGTGTTGGGTCCCCCTTAAAAATTCATAACAGACCTGAAGGGCCTGGTATAGATTGTGGGGGAACCCCACATTGGGCTTCTTTGTTTACATTCACCTGTTAAGCAGGAGTCCCCGGAATCTTTATCCTTGCTTTGCTGCTTGCATACCTGGAACTACAATGTGCATATGTGCTTCACTTGTTGCATGCTTGTTGGGTGAGGAAAGAGCCCTAAGCTGTGTCATACCTCCAACTTTATGGGAGAAGAGACACCTGGAATCAAAAAGGCCAAAGGACATCCCCCAAGCTAGGTATCCCGAGCTGACAGCTGACTGAGCACTGCAGGGATGAGTCAATGGTTGTTAGGATGCGGTGGGTGCCGGCTCCTTAACAACCTACACAAAATTCTGTCAAAACCGCAATAAAAACGTATGTACATCAGTGTTGCCAACCGTCAGTATTTTTACTGGCAGCCAGTAAAAAACAGGCACTTTTCTCCTGCCAGTAAATGCCAGTGACAGGAAAGAGTTGCCAGTAAAAAATATGGCTGTGATGCTCAGCTCGTAACTGCGCAGTTCCAGTCCGGATCCGGGCGAGACCATCCCAATTAATGCTACAATGTGTTTGGTGGCGCCGGCGGGGGTTGGGTCTGGTGAAGGTGGTGCCTGAGAGTGGCATGTGATGTCATGGTGTAAGGGAGGCGAGCAGAGCGGCAGGAGCCTTGTATGAGTGTCTGCAGGACGAGAGCAAGGCAAGCCGGGAGCAGGACTGTCAGTGCTGTTTGGACTGGAGTGGACTGAAGAAACCACCCGGTGTGGAGAGAGACTGTCACTGTAAATCAGGAGGGGACGTGTCGGTGAGGTGTCATCATCATCTGTGCTGCTGCCCCCTGCTGTCAGTGTCACTGTGAGAGTCAGTTTCACGTGAGTATGCCTGCCCATTCTAATTTCCTGCCCTCCTGAGTCCTGTCCCTGAGCTATTTACTTACTATAATTGAAAATAAAATTTGAAATATGTTTTGTGCCTTAATATCTACCTTTAATCACATTGCTAATTGCAAATTGTACTTATTTGAAACCTAAATGCTGAAATTTGCACTTAAAATTCTAACTTGGTAATTTTTTGGAAATGTCAGTAAAAACCCGGCTGTGCCAGTAAATTTTGAGTGTCATGTCAGTAAATTTCAATCTGGTAGGTTGGCAACACTGATGTACATGCATTTTATGTGTGTTTTTGGTGCGCTTCTATTAAAGTGTATAGGGACAAAATTGTGCTGCTGGTGCACCAAAAAAGTGCCTGAACCTTTTCAAAATAATTGATGTGAACGGGTACCATAGAGAATAATGTGATTTCCATTGTAATGCAGTGTTGTGCGACAGTGGCTGCATCAGAAAATGCACAAGTGTGAAGGGGGGGGGGCTAAGTCTGATGTACAGAGCTCTATTTCCATCCATAAGTGTTATATAGCACACTACACCTTTCGTCCCACCTGGAAATGATTGCATCTGTTATTTTTAAAAGCCAATATAAAGAGAAGGTAGAGGTTGGAAAAAAAGAGTTGTGGGTTTAACCAATTATTTTCAGCATATTAAAGCAGAACTAAAGGCAAAACTTTTTTTTTATTTTTCGTAGCATAATGGAGGTTTATAACCCCTGTCAAGTTTTTTGCCATCTGTGTCCCATTGGGGAGATTTCCCTTCACTTCCTGTCTCAAAGCCAAAACAGGAAGTGAGAGTTAATCTCTTCAAAGTAAAGGAATGTCCGGGTGTCCCCATTGGAAGATTTCCTTCTATTCCCGTTCTGGGGTTTTCTTTCACTTTTGATAATAATGGTAAACAGGGCAAATACAAAGAGTAAATCTCCCTAACGGGGACACAAAAAGCAATAAAACCTGACAGGGGTTATAATCCATCTCCATCCAAAACAAAAAAAAGTAAAAAGAAAAAAGAAATTTTGCCTTTAGTTATATTTTAATTCTATCCCTATAACTGGAGGGGGTGTCCTTTGTGATAACAGGTGTCCCTCTTTCCCATCTCAGGAAGTTGGAGGTATGGCTCTGCTTAGGACTCCCCCCACCAAGCATGTAGCCAGTGAATATGATATGCACATGGTAGTTCCAGGTATGCAAGCAGCAAAGCAAGAATAAAGATGACAGTCCTGCAATCTGCACCTTCACATACAACCCAGCAATGTCATCGCCCTGTATGTGTCTAATGACAGGTCCTCTTTATCTTTATTCTCTGATCATCCATAGAACACCACGGCCTGCAGTACCACACCACAACGTACAATATCCCCGGCGCCCAGCAGGTGTCGCCCTGCCTCACTCGGCTCTCTTTATGGCCTCTCTATCCCGGCTTCCGCCTCTTCTATCACCCCGCTCAGAGAAAGATGGCGGAGCCGGAGGAGAAGAAGTCGGTGTGCAGTTTTACGTTTAAGAAGAGCAACCGGAAATTCGCCGGCCGGAAACGGAGAGAGGAGGACCGGGGTGAGCGGGGTCTGCCGGCTGCCGGGCCGTGCGAGGCATTGTGGGAACTTAAAGTGGAGCTCCATTTAAAGGGACATGATAGGAAGATGGTGTAACACTGTGTGTTGGGGGAGAGCTAATTAAATGCATATTTTGTCCTCAGGCGTGAGGCTAATGATGTATGTGTGGCTTCACCTGGAGGGCATGGTTTTTAGTGGCTCTGGCCCCAGTCGGGGGAGGGTAGGAGGCAAGGGGCGAGTTTGGTTACACTGTCCCGTGGTTGCCCGCAGCCGGGATCGCCCACGTCCTGTGACTGCGCCGGGATCGCCCACGTCCTGTGACTGCGCCGGGGTCGCCCACGTCCTGTGACTGCGCCGGGATCGCCCACGTCCTGTGACTGCGCCGGGGTCGCCCACGTCCTGTGACTGCGCCGGGGTCGCCCACGTCCTGTGACTGCGCCGGGGTCGCCCACGTCCTGTGACTGCGCCGGGGTCGCCCACGTCCTGTGACTGCGCCGGGGTCGCCCACGTCCTGTGACTGCGCCGGGGTCGCCCACGTCCTGTGACTGCGCCGGGGTCGCCCACGTCCTGTGACTGCGCCGGGGTCGCCCTCGGCCGGGACCTGCAACTGCACCGGGGTTGCCCTCGGCCGGGACCTGCAACTACGCCGGGGTCGCCCCTGTCCTGTGCCTGCGCCGGGGTCGCTCCTGTCCGGGACCTGCAACTGCGCCGGGGTCGCCCTCGGCCGGGACCTGCAACTGCGCCAGGGTCGCCCCTGTCCTGTGCCTGCGCCAGGGTCGCTCCCGTCCGGGACCTGCAGCTGCGCCGGGGTCGCCCTCGGCCGGGACCTGCAACTGCGCCGGGGTCGCCCCCGTCCGGGACCTGCAACTGCGCCGGGGTCGCCCCCGTCCGGGACCTGCAACTGCGCCGGGGTCGCCCTCGGCCGGGACCTGCAACTGCGCCGGGGTCGCCCTCGGCCGGGACCTGCAACTGCGCCGGGGTCGTCCCTGTCCTGTGCCTGCGCCGGGGTCGCTCCCGTCCGGGACCTGCAATTGCGCCGGTGTCGCCCTCGGCCGGGACCTGCAACTGCGCCGGGGTCGCCCCTGTCCTGTGCCTGCGCCGGGGTCGCCCTCGGCCGGGACCTGCAACTGCGCCGGGGTCGCCCCTGTCCTGTGCCTGCGCCGGGGTCGCCCCCGTCCGGAACCTGCAACTGCGCCGGGGTCGCCCTCGACCGGGACCTGCAACTGCGCCGGGGTCGCCCCTGTCCTGTGCCTGCGCCTGGGTCGCCCCCGTCCGGAACCTGCAACTGCGCCGGGGTCGCCCTCGACCGGGACCTGTGCCTGCGCCGGGGTCGCCCCTGTCCTGTGCCTGCGCCGGGGTCGCCCTCGGCCGGGACCTGCAACTGCGCCGGGGTCGCCCTCGGCCGGGACCTGCAACTGCGCCAGGGTCGCCCCTGTCCTGTGCCTGCGCCGGGGTCGCCCCCGTCCGGGACCTGCAACTGCGCCGGGGTCGCCCTCGGCCGGGACCTGCAACTGCGCCGGGGTCGCCCCTGTCCTGTGCCTGCGCCGGGGTCGCTCCCGTCTGGGACCTGCAACTGCGCCGGGGTCGTCCCCGTCCGGGACCTGCAACTGCGCCGGGGTCGTCCCCGTCCGGGACCTGCAACTGCGCCGGGGTCGTCCCCGTCCGGGACCTGCAACTGCGCCGGGGTCGCCCACGTCCTGTGACTGCGCCGGGGTCGCCCACGTCCTGTGACTGCGCCGGGGTCGCCCACGTCCTGTGACTGCGCCGGGGTCGCCCACGTCCTGTGACTGCGCCGGGGTCGCCCACGTCCTGTGACTGCGCCGGGGTCGCCCACGGCCGGGACCTGCAACTGCACCGGGGTTGCCCTCGGCCGGGACCTGCAACTGCGCCGGGGTCGCCCCTGTCCTGTGCCTGCGCCGGGGTCGCTCCTGTCCGGGACCTGCAACTACGCCGGGGTCGCCCTCGGCCGGGACCTGCAACTGCGCCGGGGTCGCCCTCGGCCGGGACCTGCAACTGCGCCAGGGTCGCCCCTGTCCTGTGCCTGCGCCAGGGTCGCTTCCGTCCGGGACCTGCAGCTGCGCCGGGGTCGCCCTCGGCCGGGACCTGCAACTGCGCCGGGGTCGCCCCCGTCCGGGACCTGCAACTGCGCCGGGGTCGCCCTCGGCCGGGACCTGCAACTGCGCCGGGGTCGCCCCTGTCCTGTGCCTGCGCCGGGGTCGCTCCCGTCCGGGACCTGCAATTGCGCCGGTGTCGTCCCCGTCCGGGACCTGCAACTGCGCCGGGGTCGTCCCCGTCCGGGACCTGCAACTGCGCCGGGGTCGTCCCCGTCCGGGACCTGCAACTGCGCCGGGGTCGTCCCCGTCCGGGACCTGCAACTGCGCCGGGGTCGTCCCCGTCCGGGACCTGCAACTGCGCCGGGGTCGTCCCCGTCCGGGACCTGCAACTGCGCCGGGGTCGTCCCCGTCCGGGACCTGCAACTGCGCCGGGGTCGTCCCCATCCGGGACCTGCAACTGCGCCGGGGTCGCCCTCGGCCGGGACCTGCAACTGCGCCGGGGTCGCCCCTGTCCTGTGCCTGCGCCGGGGTCGCCCCCGTCCGGAACCTGCAACTGCGCCGGGGTCGCCCTCGACCGGGACCTGTGCCTGCGCCGGGGTCGCCCCTGTCCTGTGCCTGCGCCGGGGTCGCTCCCGTCCGGGACCTGCAACTGCGCCGGGGTCGTCCCCGTCCGGGACCTGCAACTGCGCCGGGGTCGTCCCCGTCCGGGACCTGCAACTGCGCCGGGGTCGTCCCCGTCCGGGACCTGCAACTGCGCCGGGGTCGCCCTCGGCCGGGACCTGCAACTGCGCCGGGGTCGCCCCTGTCCTGTGCCTGCGCCGGGGTCGCCCCCGTCCGGAACCTGCAACTGCGCCGGGGTCACCCTCGACCGGGACCTGTGCCTGCGCCGGGGTCGCCCCTGTCCTGTGCCTGCGCAGGGGTCGCCCCTGTCCTGTGCCTGCGCCGGGGTCGCCCTCGGCCGGGACCTGCAACTGCGCCGGGGTCGCCCTCGGCCGGGACCTGCAACTGCGCCGGGGTCGCCCTCGGCCGGGACCTGCAACTGCGCCGGGGTCGCCCCCGTCCGGGACCTGCAACTGCGCCGGGGTCGCCCCCGTCCGGGACCTGCAACTGCGCCGGGGTCGCCCCCGTCCGGGACCTGCAACTGCGCCGGGGTCGTCCCCGTCCGGGACCTGCAACTGCGCCGGGGTCGTCCCCGTCCGGGACCTGCAACTGCGCCGGGGTCACCCTCGGCCGGGACCTGCAACTGCGCCGGGGTCGCCCCTGTCCTGTGCCTGCGCCGGGGTCGCCCCCGTCCGGAACCTGCAACTGCGCCGGGGTCGCCCTCGACCGGGACCTGTGCCTGCGCCGGGGTCGCCCCTGTCCTGTGCCTGCGCAGGGGTCGCCCCTGTCCTGTGCCTGCACCGGGGTCGCCCTCGGCCGGGACCTGTGCCTGCACCGGGGTCGCCCTCGGCCGGGACCTGCAACTGCGCCGGGGTCGCCCTCGGCCGGGACCTGCAACTGCGCCGGGGTCGCCCCCGTCCGGGACCTGCAACTGCGCCGGGGTCGCCCTCGGCCGAGACCTGCAACTGCGCCGGGGTCGCCCCTGTCCTGCGCCGGGGTCGCTCCCGTCCGGGACCTGCAACTGCGCCGTGGTCGCCCTCGGCCAGGACCTGTGCATGTTCCAGAGTCGTCCTTGGCTGGGGCCTGCGCCGGCTTTGCCCACGTCCTGTGCCTGCGCTGAGGTCGCCCTCGGCCGGGTCCTGTGACTGTCATGCTCAGCCCAACTTGATTTTGTACCAGGAACATAACAGGAAGTCCCCAGCCTGCCGCTAGAACACAGCACATTTGCGATTGAAGCAACACAAAACCTGCAATTAAGCTTTAAACCCTCAGTGGTTTTTATCCTAACACATTGAGCACAATAAAATTAAACGTTCCCCAGTCATCTGTTTGTTTATATTTTTACCCCAGCACCTGCCGTTTTTTAAAACCTCCCATGCTGCTGGCTCCTGCTCTCTCAGTACTGCTTCCCTGAAATTGCGGTCTTCACAGGAAAGATTTAACAGTGGACAGTGCAGTCAGTGTGGAAGAGGAGGGAGGGGTGGTGGAGCTCCTTTCCATCCTAAGCTATAGGGCTGTGTGTTTCTATTGATACAGTGTGGGGAGACACATCTCTAGTCCCTGCATGCGAGGGGACTCCATAAAATGCTGCAAGAGGAATGAGCCACCCTGAAACAGGAAACCTGGGACAATCATGGTAGCTTACTGGAACATAGGCAAGGATTAAAAAATTAAGAAGCTGTATACTCAGTGATTGAGGAAGAAGACGTTTTTAATAAAGGACTTGTCAAAAGATGTCTCTTGTTTTTTGTCACACTACACTTTTTTTTTTTTTTGGGTGAATGGGTAGGGGTACAATAACCCATACTCATTCACATGAGGGGTGGGGGGAATCTGGGGGCTACCAGATTTTGATAAGCCCCCTGTCCGCAGACCCCCCCCCCATGTTGAGAGTGTGTGGCCTGGTATGGTTCCTGGTCTGCCGGGCTGCATGCTCGGATAAGCGTGTGGTTTGGGGGGAGCCCACGCCATTTTTTTTTTCTGGTGTGGAGTTTCCCCTCAAAATTCTTTAGTCTGGTGTGGTTTTGGTGGGGGAACCACATGCTGTGGTTTTTTTTTTTGTTTTTGTTTTTTTTTTTTTTTTTTTTGTTTGTTTTTTTCTTAGCCGACAAATCTCTTTTTTACATTCAGCTGTCAGTAGGGAAACCCCACTGACAGCTAAGGGCTCATCAATTATTAAGGACATGGCGGCCGGCTTCCAGGCCCACTCCTTAGCAACCAGCTATATACAGTGAATGGAAAGCAAAAAAAGAAAAACGCAATCGTGGCAAAATCGCGGTTATAAAAACACGGAAAGCACTGCAGAAACACTCAAAAGCAACATGCATAGATGCAAATCAAGCCTAAATCAGCTTCTGACATTACAAACTGAACTGAGGGTTTAATATGACTTCCTCTCCTTAGAGGAATCCCGAGGCCTCCATTGCTGATCTGTGGAAATGCTGTTGGCAGGCCTTCTGCCTTCAATCCCTCCACATTCCCTGATCTGGAAGAAGTACAGAGATCTATGGAAGCTAAAGTAATGTCTGAGGTCCTTATCTGCATCGTTGTTCTGGGTTAGGGAGCATGGCAGCCAGGCAGATAGCATTTTTAGTATGAGGAGTTGGCAGGAAATGTTTCTTATCTCCTATATGTGATGAAGTGTCAGAGGATCAGTGTGTATCAGGCTGGGTCACTCCCTGATAAGTCATACTGACATGTTTTTGTCTCTGCAGAGAGCAGTGAAGATGATGAGGGCGCTCCTGTGGTCAGGAGGAAGAAGAGAGAGATCATCAACCCCATGGTGCAGAGGGTAAGTGTTCAGAGGTTGATCATATGACTGATACATGAGAGACTTTGTATTGAGTGCTGTTAGAATGTCTTTTAAGACAGCACCTGAGAGTAGCTCCTCCCACTTCTTATAGAAACACTGCTACATTCATCTTTAAATGCAGCCTCCTCCCCACAGATCCTCAGATTTTAGTGTTTGCTCTTATCTGGCCTTATCTTGAGAAAGGTGGCCCCCAAACCTTTTTCCCTTATATGGCTTTGGTAGTACTGGCTCTGCTTTGTGCATGGTTGTGTGGGTGCACATGGGACCCCCAAGCATCCCCTCTTTATGGGCAGGGGTGACTCCAGATTTTCTTCCCCTTTTCCGTGCTGGGGGAAAGTCACGGTGGCGTGGTGTGTTTTTTTTTTTTTTTTTTTTTTGTGGCACTCGCCACTCCTCCTCTGTTTGCCATACTTGGGAGGGGAGGCAGTGCCATTGCATGCTGCAGAAGGGCATGTCTGTATAATATGTTGGCACAGTGGCTTGTGGTAATCTGGGTGGGAGAGTGTGTGAAAGGGTGACAAGGCTGGAAGACATTTTGAGAGATGGATAAAACTTTGTCATCTTTTAACAGAAGGAGCCTAAACAAGGACCTTCATGGCAGGGTCAGCAGGTATTCAGTGAATAATTCCGTAGTTTTAAGGCCTTGAAAATGACTTTGTGAATTACACTTATTTGTCAGAGTTTATAAGAACTTAGTGGTTGGGTTTACATCTAATATTAGACCAGTTTGCATTTTCCCAAGGAGCTGAAGGTAGCATGGAGGTGTTTCTTATAGGAACCTATGAGCTATTTATCTTGCGAATAGTAGATGGGTTTGGTTGCTTTAGGCAAAAAATTGTATCAAATACTTACTGTAATTTTATGTTTTCCTGGTGCAAATCCATGACAGCATATATGTACTGGTATGCTGCCATGTTGGCACCAGGAAAACAGAAAATTGGATCAAATGCTTACCGTAATTTTCCTTTCCTGGAGCCAATCGATGGCAGCATACGTGGTATTATGCTGCCATGTTGGCACCAGGAGAACCGAGAATTATATCAAATACTTACCGTAATTTTCCTTTTTCTGGTGCCAATCCATGGAAGCACACATGTGGCAGTATGCTGCCATGTTTGCTCCAGGAAAACTGAAAATAGTATCAAATACTTACCATAATTTTTCTACAACTACATGTATGCCGTGTTGGCGCCAGGAAATAGGGTTTTTTCTAAAAGATTCCCCATAATGGTAATATAAGGGACAAGAGTCAGGACTGTGTCTATGTGATGCTGTACTGTTTTCTGAAACTTGTGTGATCTCTTTTAGACAAAGCAAAGCACCAAGGAGGAAGCTGACCACAAAGCGAGCAGCAGTGAGGAGGAAGAGAAGGTCTCCTCCAAGTCCATAACCGTGTCCTATAAATCTACAAGATCAGCAGTGAGTGTCTTGTCACTTTGATACTCTCACCCTACTTTATATCAAGTACACATTCTGTGTTAATGTATACTCTGTCTGAAAATAATTCTTGATGTGACGTATTTTCATTTTGCTGTTTTTTATGCCAGTGTTTAATTTCCCAGGGGGTTCCCTATGGTTCTATTCCTTCTGTGGTGGTTGGAGAGTTGATGCTTATGAAATAATTCATAATTGCTTTTTTTTTCTATTATTTACCTAGCTACAGGTCTGTGATCTCTGACACACCGTAAGGCCGGCCATAGACGGTTCCAATCTCAGCCAATTCAGCAGGAACCAGCCGAGATTTGTACCATGTATGGGCAGGCTGAATGTACCAAGTTAAACGATCAATCAGTCTGGGTACAACCAGCCTGCCGGATTTCACATGCAGTTATCGCTATCGGCTGGTATAATTACTGTGTTCTCCCAGCTGTGATACTTCCTCTGCTGGGAGAATACAATGGCTTGGCGGGAGGGATTCACCTGTCAACACTTGCAGGAAAGAAATTTTCTCAGTAAATGGGCAGCTTAAAGTGGTTCTAAAGGCAGAAGGTTTTTCTTTATCCTAATCCATTCCATGCATTAAGATAAAAAACCTTCAGTGTGCAGCAGCCTCCCTAATATTTACCTGAGCCCCCATCTCGATCCAGCGATGTTGCACGAGAGACTCGGCAGTCCAGGACTCTCCCTCCTGATTGACTGAGACACACAGCGGGCACCATTGGCTCCCGCTGCTGTAAATCAAAGTCAATGAGGAGAGAGAAGGGGCGGGGCCGAGCCACGGCTCTGTGTCTGAATGGACACACAGAGCAGCGGATTGGCTTTGGTGCCCCCACAGCAGGTTGCCTGCTGTGGGGGCACTCAGCAAGAGGGGGGGGCCAGGAGCGCCGAGGAGGGACCCAAAAAGAGAAAAAAACACTGCACAGAGCAGGTAAGTATGACATGTTTGTTATTTTTAAGACTTTAATATCACTTCAGGGCTCATCATACACATTACAATCTGACTGTACAATCATCCTTCTACTAAAACCATGTAGTATGAGGACCTACATAAACTATCCAATCCATTTATATCTATTTTGATAGATCTAAAGGAGTTTGTACAGTCCGATTGCAATGTGTGTAGTGAGCTTAAGAATTTAGTGGAACATGATTTTTTACGACTTAAGAACCTATGATTTTAATGGGAGCGAAATTGATGAGGTTTTTGAGGCCGTTTATAAGGATAACAAATGAGTCGCTAGTTTATAAAACATTATTTCTCTTGTTATTCACCAATTAAAAAACATATACTTAGTTTCATAATTTGGGATTTGTGTTGGTAAACATGGCATGGTTTAACTTTCCTGTGACGTGCAGGGGGCCTAATATGTGTATTGCTTTCTCAGAAACCTGTGGGGCCTGATGATATGGGGGCCACAGCCACATACGAGCTGGATACAGAGAAGGACAAAGATGCCCAGGCAATATTTGAGAGGAGCCAGAAAGTACAAGAGGTGAGAGAGAATGTTTCAGAATGACTTTGATATCTAGTTTGTATTAGAGCTGCTCGATTCTGGATAAAATGGGAATCACAATTTTTTTTTTGCTTAGAATAAAAATCACAATTCTCTCACACTTCTGAAGAACTTTTTTATTTTAAAGATTTGCAACCCCTGAACATTAGGATATCAAACAAGATGGCAATAAAATAAGACGTAATACTCTTTGCTTCAATAAAATTTAAAGAAATGTAATGAAAAATAATGTAATGTGTAAAAAAAAAAAAAAATTAAAAAAAAAGATCCAATAAAGTTAAATTAGGGTCTTTTTTCTGATACCTACTGCAACTTTTTTGTTTACGCTTCAGCTGTCAGCAATGGTACAAAGCATTGAAAAGTTATTTTACAAATTAAATAATTTTTTTTTTTTTTTTGCGCTTTTTTTTTTTATTGGGAAATGTGTAAATATATGTTAAAGGTGTAAAAATATATTAATGAACAAAGCAAGCAAAAAAAAAAAATAGTTCTAATTACTAATAGTTTATAAAATAGAAGTAAATTAATAAAAAATCATTAGGAGAAGAATTAAATGGAGAATAAGGAGTTAATAAGGCTGATTAGCCTAAAGTAGGGGATTCGTTTTTTTACTTGACGAGGTTGCTTTAAACTGACTTCATTTGCAGAGGAAGTTCATCCCTTTGATCTGTAAATGAATAAACAGAAGGACAGATAAGAAGATACAATGTTTTTTTACCCTCAGCTCTGAGCAATATTGTTGATAAAAATTGCGGGCTGCTTTTTATTTTTTTGACAGCTGTGAGCCAGGAAACCTTGAATCTGAATCTTGAAAATGCTGGATTAATTTAATCGAATCAAGATTCTGATCTTTTAACGATTAATCGTGCAGCTCTAGCTTGTATTCTTATTTTAAAAATTAGTTTAGACCTGTTGACCTTTTGATATTTCCTGTATTGATGATACTGCCTGCAACATCCACGGCATAACATACATAGACAATGTAGATCATTTCTTTTCTCCAAGGAGATTCCAGCATAGTGTCCTTACCATCACCATACTGGCCTACATATGAGAAGGTCTGTTTGGGGGGGAAACTAGTTTATCTACTCATTTTGGACTGTAAAAGGAAACCATTGTGCTTGTATTGGGGGTCCTTGCTGATCCCCTTTTCTCACTTCAAGCCCACTAGGCTATGTCTTAATTGAAAGCTGCAGATCTATGTCTGTCATTAATTGACTTGGCTCCTGTTAGCTGAATGCCATGTGATCACCTAGTCATTGGGTCACATGATGCTGCTCAGCAATTGAAAGCAAGATTACATTTATTTATTTTTACATTTACAAAAAAAAATGAATTTTGTAATGCTGACACAAACACTATTGACTTATGTGACGTGTGAATTTCTCTTACCCTGATGTCAGGAGCTAAAAGGAAAAGAAGACGACAAGCTCTATCGTGGAATACACAATTATCAGAAGTTTGTAAAGCCTAAAGACACGTCAATGGGAAATGCTTCCTCTGGTATGGTGAGGTATGCCGGCCAGTCACTGATCACATGCTGGTTGTCCCTGTAACATTTGCTTAACCACTTCAGCTCCGGAAGGTCCCCCCCCCCCCCCCCTTCTTGAGAAGGCAATTTTTTTGCAATGCGGCACTGCATTATTTTAACTGACAATTGCACGGTCATGCGATGTTGTACCCAAATAAAATTTTTGTCCCCCCCCCCACAAATAGAGCTTTCTTTTGGTGGTATTTGATCAGCTCTGCATTTTTTTTTATTTTGCGCGCTATGAACAAAAAAAGACAATTCTGAAGAAAAAAAACAGTTTTTTTACTTTCTGCTATAAAACACATCCAATACAAAAATCTAATTTCGTCATCATTCTTTTTAGGCCAATATGTATTCTGCTACATATTTTTGGTAAAAAAAAAAATTCCAATAAGCCTATGTGTCTAAAAACTAAGATTTTTATTTATTTTTATTTTATCTTTTTACTAGTAATGGTGGCGATCAGCGACATATAGCTGGACTATGATATTGCAGCGGACAAATTGGACACTAACTGACACTTTTAACGCTTTTTGGGGACCAGTGACACTAATACAGTGATCAGTACTAAAAAGTATGCTCTGTCACTGTACTAATGAGTAAAAGATGACCAGCAACTTTATACATGCTCTTCATTCATTTCAAATGTATTAATACTCCACAAAAAGAGATAGGTACAGTAGATGTTAACGCGTTTCAGCCTTAACGGCCTAGTTCACAACAATTGAAGGGCATGTAATTGAAGATCATCTTTTACTGAATATCGTGTTGGCAGCTGAGCGACTACTTTTCCTACACCCGACAGCTCAGGAGAACATTCAGTTGATTTGGGGTAGTGGCACCCTTTCTCTTTTTACTGTACTAATGACACTGACAGGGAAAGGGTTAAATGTATGCGTAAGTTGTGCTTACTAACTGTGGGGGGGGGGTTGACTAGGGGAAGGCAGAAATTTGCAGAAACACAGGATCAGTACCTTCCCCTCTGACAGAATGACAATCTGCCTTGTTTACATAGGCAGATTGTCGTTCTGCCTCTGTACTATTTATTCGGCGGGCGCCGGCGGACATCAAGTCTGCGGTACCCTTCAATGGGCTTCCGGTGTGTATAATCGCCGGTGTGCGCCCTAGACCCGGAAGTATCAGATCACGTACTAGGTACGTGATCTGGCACAGAGTGTCCGCTCTGCTGCAGTAAATGTACGTGGGTCGGTTGCTAAGCGGTTAAAGCAGAATTACTCTCTAAAAATGTAGACAAAAAATGCTAGGAGGTAGAGATTTTTGAAAGCGACAGAATGTCTTCTGCCAATAAACTTTTTACACAGTCCCCCTAGCAATTTTTCTTTTCTGTGTACACTGTACAGCACACGTTTCCATGCAGTGTACACTTCTGACCCATTTCTAGGATCTGTAAGATGCCAAGAATGAAGCTGATGCTGGGGATGGTGGAACTTCTGTAGACATGTGCAGGAGTCACATAATCAGTGGCCACCCAATGTTTTGTATAGGGTGGGGAAGGGTTAGAGCTTTTTATCATGTTTTTATTTCCATCTGTGTCTCTGTTGGGGAGATTTTTCTTCACTTCCTGGCTTGAGAGTGACAGAGTCTCTTTAAGCATATGTGAGTCCAAAACTGTGTCCTAATCTATAAATTAAATGAACTCGTATAATCTTTTATGTCTTGAAAATGTTGGACCTTGTCTATAAATCCAATTCAGAGGGCATGTCTGTTGTCTACATCAGCTAACCAGCAGCCTGATTTAGGATGGCCAACTAGACTCCATATGTAGGATAAATTTTATCTATAACAGTGTTATTACCTTCTTTCTTTTAATAGCAAAAAGACTGTCAGTATTAATTGTATTGTGGTGTCTTAATTTCAGGAAAGGTCCAATCAGAGCTCCCGAACATCTTCGAGCTACTGTGCGATGGGACTATCAGCCTGATATCTGTAAAGATTACAAGGAGACTGGATTTTGTGGGTTTGGAGGTGAGACAATCACATTTAATTTTGATTTCTCAAAGGGATTTTGCTTTGTAATAGGCTCTCTTAAATCAGTTCCCGACTGCACTATAGCCAAAAGACAGCTACAGCGGGGTCATCCAGTTCTCGGGGGGTGTTTACGGACTCCCTCCCAGCCTGCACCCTCACAACGGCTTCCACTTGACAGTATTATGGTCTCCTGAGCGGGTCCCCTAAACAATACTCAAGGTAACACTAGGCATATACCATACTTGGCCAGATGTCCCTGGAAGGAGATACAGCTATTCCAGTGATCTCAACTTACTTCCGGGTCCCGTGCTCAGTGACTGGCCTGCATTCTGAACACAGGGGGTCGGCTGCTTGGCACAGGCACCATTTTAGCCCCCTTCTTATGGACCGAATAGCAGACATTCCGCCTGTGTGTATGGCAGATGGTCCGAAAGAAGCTGGCCGAAAATCTGGCTTCTGATGAAGGGGCATGACCAAAAAAGGTCTGCTGATCTGCATTTGATCAGCGTTCTCAGCTGACGGGTGTGTTCTGGGAAAGGGGGGGAATAGCTCAGCAGGGAGATTGCTGTACTCGGATCCTCCCAAGCGCTTCAGGTTTTTTTTTTTTTTTCTGAACGAAAAAAACCTGATAGTGTGTACCAGGCTTTAGAGATGGCTTTGCATTTTCTGATTGAACAATCTCTTCCTCTTATGGAGCTTGTGATTGGCTGCTGAGGCACCCAGTACTGTCATATGGGTCCTCCTCACTGTAATGTCCAGGTCATGGATTATACAGCCAGCCTACTCTCCTTTCTCCTATAGACCAACAGATTGGCATGTCACATAGCTGCAAGGACTGACATTAGGGCCTGTGCTGATGACATCGTCTGAGACGCTTCTGAGATCATTCAAAATTCATTGACATTTGCATTCAACTTGCAGTTGACCTCGTTCTGACCTGCCTTTGACCTGCTTCATGCAGGTTTTGCATTCACATAGACTTGTATGCTAAACTCTGCTGACACAAACATAATCCCTTCAACACCAGTCCTTAATATGAACATGTTGCATATGGGCGAAGCACAGGTTCATTATAAGGCCATGAGGACAGGAGAGGATCCTATCATGCTTTGGGTGTGACTATGAAATCATTCTTCCTATCTCTTACCTCCTTAAGTTAGCTGCTGTTTATACTTACCAGTGTTCTTCATGTTTCTTCCAGACAGCTGTAAGTTCCTGCACGACCGTTCAGATTACAAACATGGCTGGCAGTTGGAGCGAGAACTGGAAGAGGGCCGATATGGAGCTAATGGTGAGATATACATGTATAGGTGTGACAGATGTGTCTTCGCAGAAGGATATGGCATAGATAACACATCTTTTGTTTTTACACTGAACCCAGCACCTGACATGTCAACCAATCTGTTCAGTAAGATGGCTGGCTCAGTTTTACACAGAAGATAGAAATTAGAGGATGGTTACCATTTATTGTCGTTTTTTTGCTTGTATACTCTTCAGGATCCTTTAATAATATCTGCTTCTATCTGCATTTTAAAGGGGATCCCCAGTGGCAACACCTTCCTATTTTTTAGGTTCTAATGACAGAGCTGTCTAGGTCTTGAAACTTAACCTGTCAGCATTTGTCATTTTCCGTGGCTGCTAATATTTACAGTTGTGCGAAAAAGTATTTGCCCCTTCCTGATTTTTCATTTTTTTTTGCACATTTTTAACACTTAAATGATTCAGATCATCAAAAAATTTTAATATTGCACAAAGATAACCTGAGTAAATCCAAGATGCAGTTTTTAAATTATTTCATTTATTAAGAGAAAAAAAGCTGTTCAAACCTGCCTGGCCCTGTGTGAAAAAGTAATTGCCTCCTCCCATGCTGAATCATGAATGAACTGCGATTAACCACAATTTTTTGGAAAGCTGGGTTAAATTTTACTTACCACATCCAGGCCGGATTACTGCCAGACCTGTTGAATCAAGAAATCACATAAATAGAAGCTGTCTGACAAAGTGAAGCATGCTAACAGATCACAAAAAGCCACACATCATGCCACAATCTAAAAAAAATTCAAGAACAGATTAGAAACAAAGTAATGTACATATATCGGTCTAGGAAGCGTTTCAAAGCCATTTCTAAGGCTTTGGAACTCCAGTGAACCACGGGGAGAGCCATTATCCACAAATGGAGATAACTTGGAACAGTGGTGAACCTTCCCCAGGAGTGGCTGGCCTACAAAAATTACTCCAAGAGCATGACAAAGACTCATCCTGGAGGTCATAGAAGAACCCACAACAGCATCTAAAGAACTGCAGGCCTTACTTGCCTCAGGTAAGATCAGTGTTCATGATTCAACAATAAGAAAGAGACTGGGCAAAAATGGCATCCATGGGAGAGTTCCAAAGCCACTGCGGCTCATCTCACATTTACCAAAAAACATCTTAATTATCCCCAAGACTTTTAGGCACATTTTCTGTGAATTGATGAAATAAAAATTTTACTTATTGGAATGTGTGAGTCCCGTTACATCTGGCATAAAACAAATACAGCATTTCATAACAAGAACATCATACCAACAGTCAGACATGGTGGTGGTAGCATGATGGTCTGGGGCTGCTTTGCAGCTTCAGGACCTGGACGACTTACCATATTTGATAGAACCATGAATTCTCAGCTCTACAAGGAAATCCTAAAGGAGAATGTCCGGCCATCAGTTTGTGATCTCAAGCTCAAGTGCACTTGGGATATGCAGCAGGACAATGATCTGAAACACAACAGCAAGTCCACCTCCAAATGGTTCAAACAAAGCAAAGTTTAGGTTTTGGAGTGGCCTAGTCAAAGCCCGGACTTAAATCCAATTGAGATGCTGTATCATGACCTTACACAGACCGTTCAAACCCTCAAATGTGGCTGCATTAAAACAATTCTACAAAGAAGAGTGGGCTAAAATTGCTCCACAGCGATGTGAAAGACTCCTTGCCAGTTATCGCAAACGCTTGATTGGGTGGCACAACCAGTTATTAGGTTTAGGGGGCAATTACTTTTTTCACACAACTGTATGTCACTGTTCCAAACCGTAGGATTATGGTGTATGTGTGTCTAACGCAATGTGCCATTATGACTAACCCATAAAGCACAGGATAGAAAGCATTTATTGGTTCAGGGATCCAAACCCGCTTAGCTATGTTGAGGGGAAAAAATGGCTGACTTTTTTTTTTTTTTTCCTTTTTCTTTAATCTTGCATACAGACATGTGTTAAAGTGATTGTAAAGTCTTGTGTTTGTTATTTTTATAGGGGGAAAAAAAAAAAAAACATACTTACCTTCTCCATTCGCAGTGGATTTGCAGAGCAGCCCAGGATCCTCCTTTTCTTGGGTCCCTCTTCTGTGATCCTAGCCCCTCCCTCCTGTCAAGTGCCCCCACAGCAAGCAGCTTGCTATTGGGGCACCCAAGCTGAGTCACAGCTCCCTGTGACTTTTTTTTTTTGTGTCTATTCAGACACCGATCCCCAACCCGCCCCCTTTGTCCCCTGATTGGCTAGCTGACTTTGATTGACAGCAGTGGGAGCCAATGTAACCACTTCTGTGTCTCAGCCAATCAGGAAGGAGAATCTGGGACGGCTGAGACACTCCTGGACATCGCTGGACAGAAAGGAGACTCGGGTACGTATTAGGGGTTGCTGGGGAGGCTGCTGCACAAAGAAGGCTTTTTATCTCTAATGCGTAGAATGCATTAAGATAAAAAAAACTTCTGCCTTTACATCTTCTTTAACTATTCTGTCTTTACTAGTTTTCTTATTAGATGGTAGGGAGCAAAGCACTTTTTACAGAATGTGACGTCACTAAATCAGCAATGATGAAGTTAACATCCTACCGTTCTCTTACCTTGTACTGCTTAGATGAAGAGAATTATGAAGTGAGCAGCGATGAGGAGGACCTTCCCTTTAAATGTTTTATATGCAGACACTCCTTCAAGAACCCGGTTGTAACCAAGTAAGTAACCCTCGATAGAGTGCACACCAGAAATACAACCACCTTTCAAAACGGGATTCTCTCAAATCTCTGAAAAATGTTACCTCTCTCCCTGAGTTCACTTTCTTATTGTGGCAGACTAGTTTTCCTAAAAAGTGGCCTGTTCCATTCCGTGTATAGCATCAGTGTGGCACTTATGTGCCAGGCCATAATGCATGCAGATGTAGAAAGAAGTATTCCCTTTTTTTCTTTTAGAAATCATGCACAACTTAAAAGATACCTAAAGGTAAATTTTAACAAACATATACTTACATCCTCTGTGCAGTTGGTTTTGCACGGAGTGGCCCCGATCCTCCTCTTCTTCTGGGGTCCCTCAACGGCGCTCCTCCTCTTCTCGAGTGCCCCATCAGAGAAGCGCTCTCCCTCGAAGGCACCCGTGTGGGTGCGCTCCCATGTCCTGCTGCTGCGTCTATTGACACAGACAGCACGACTCAGCCCCGCTCCCGCATCATTAGATTTAATTGACAGCAGCGGGAGCCAATGGCTGCACTGCTATCAATCTATCCAATCAGGACACAAGACACCGGCTGGAGTTGGCCTGCTTGTTCCCGGCACGGGAAAGACCGGGTTCAGGTAAGTAAAACAGGGGCACTGGGGGGCTGCTACACTAAAGGAGGTTTTTCACCTTAATGCATAGACTGCATTAAGGTGCAAAACCTTGAGGGTTTACAACCCCTTTAAAGCTGAACTTCAGGCATGCAGATAAATGCACAAGATACATGTTTATATGCCAAAGGATTTATATTTCTGCCCACCCAGTCCTGAGATTTACTCAGCACAGCCCTGTCTGGCAGGGGAGGAGACCTGGTCTTGGTGTGCCTGCAGGTAAAGCAGAAATCAGTAGACTGATGTACTCACTCCTCTGTGTCATTATGATATCTACACCTACAGTACATCTGGCAAGTATTCACAGCTCTTTACTTTTTTAACATTTTGTTATGTTACATCCTTATTTCAAAATGGATTAAATTCATTATTTTCCTCAAATTTCTACAAACAATACCCCATATGACAACATGAAAGAAGTTTGTTTGAAATCTTTGCCAATTTGTATCAGATTTTCATCAAGGATGTCTCTGTACATTGCTTCATTCATCTTTCCCTCGATCCTGACTAGTGTCCCAGTTCCTGCCACTGAAAAACATCCCCACAGCATTATGCTGCCACCACCATGCTTCACTGTAAGGATGGTATTGGCCAGGTGATGAGCAGTGTCTGGTTTCCTCCAAACATGATGCTTGCCATTCAGGCCTAATGCCGCGTACACACGAGCGGACTTTACGGCAGACTTTGCCCAGGGGATGGGATTTCGTCGGACAATTCGATCGTGTGTGGGCTCCAGTGGACTTTGTTTGCTCAAAAGTTGGACGGACTTAGATTTGAAACATGTTTTAAATCTATCCGTCGAACTCGAGTCCGGTCGAAAAGTCCGCTCGTCTGTATGCTAGTTCGACGGACAAAAAGCCACGCTAGGGCAGCTACTGGCTATGAACTTCCTTGTTTTAGTCCGGTCGTACGTCATCACGTACGACTTCGACGGACTTTGGTGGATTGTGTGTAGGCAAGTCTGTTCATTCAGAAAGTCCGTCGTAAAGTACGTCAAAGTCCGCCGGGCAAAGTCTGCCGTAAAGTCCGCTCCTGTGTACGCGGCATAAGAGTTTAATCTTTGTTTTATCAGACCAGAGAATTTTGTTTCTCATGGTCTGAGAGTCCTTCAGGTGCCTTTTGGCTAACTCCAGGCAGGCTGTCATGTGCCTTTTAATGAGGAGTGGCTTCTGTCTGGCCACTCTACCATACAGGACTGATTGGTAGAGGGCTGCAGAGATGGTTGTTCTTCTGGAAGGTTCTCCTCTCTCCACAGAGAAACGCTGGAGTGAGATGGTCAGTGACCATCGGGTTCTTGGTCTCCTCTCTGACTAAGGCCCTTCCCCAATCGCTCAGTTTGGTCGGGCGGCCCGCTCTAGGATGAGTCCTGGTGGTTCCAAACTTCTTAAATTTACGGATGATGGAAACCACTGTGCTGATTGGGACCTTCAATGCTGCAGACATTTTTCTGTACCCTTCTTCAGATCTGTACCTTGATAAAATCCTGTCTCTGAGGTCTACAGACAATTCCTTGGACTTCATGGCTTGGTTTGTGCTCTGACATGCACTGTTAACTGTGGGACCTTATATAGACAGGTGTGTGCCTTTCCAAATCATCATGTCCAGTCAACTGAATTTAGCACAGGTGGACCCCAAGTTGTAGAAACACCTCAAGGATGATCAGTGAAAACAGGATGCACCTGAGCTCAATTTTGAGTGTCATGGCAAAGGCTGTGAATACTTATGAGATTTTTTTTTTTTAATAAATTTGCAAAGATTTCAAAAACAAACTTTTCATGTTGTCATTATGGGGTATTGTTTGTAGAATTGTGAGGAAAATAATGAATTAAATCTATTTTGGAATAAGGCTGTGACATAACAAAATGTGGAAAAAGTGAAGCGCTGGGAATACTTTCCGGATGCACTGTATTAGTATGTGACTTGTTAGCACAGCAACACAACTTATGGTCTTTTGTTCTTCTTCTCTCTGTCCCAGTCTAAGTTCTGCTGTACAGAGTTGTATTCATTTGTGTCTTTTATATCTGCCTGGAGTTCAGCTTTAAGCACTTGGTTTACTCATTGCACATGTATTATCTTTCTACTGCTGGAAGGCAGACAAATATTGGATTCCAATAATAAGCAATGATTTCTCCTCTCTTAGGTGTAAACACTATTTCTGTGAAACCTGTGCCCTGCAACATTATCGGAAATCCCAGCGTTGCTACGTGTGCAACACACAAACAAATGGTGTTTTTAACCCTGCTAAAGGTACGTATTGTGTTCTGTGTCCTGGCTTAAACCAGCTGGGAGATGGATGGTGGTTTTCAGCCAAAAATTCTGGAAGTAAATTGCATTTGTTGTGGGATAGGTTGTTCAGTGTATTACAATGCCTGTCTGGGCAGAAAAAAAACCCAACAAGCATTATACCTCCTCAATAAGTACATTTTCCCTGTTTTATATCTGCAAGTACAGAATATTGTCTTGTGATTTAAGTTCCTTTCACACTTGTGTGACCTAAAAGTTGTGCAATTTTGACTGACTTGAAGCAATGCCTGTGTAATGTTGAGGTCTATGGCTCTCAAGTCGCATCAAAGTCGGACCAAAGTGGTACAGGGACTACTTTGAAGTCGCACAGATATGAATGGCACTCATTAGAAATCATGGGTTACGACTTGTCATGTGACTTGCAGTCCCAAATCGCAGGACAAATCGCACAAGTGTGTAAGGGGCCTTAGCCAGAAACTCGGTGAGCTCTTAACCTTCTGTAGTGGACTGACAGCGCTGAATCCTGAGTGTTGTCAGTCCTGTCCATCTCTCTGCTGCTAAACTTTACCTGTTCCTGCCCTTCTCTGTCCCACTCCACATGCAATTGTTGATTTTTTTTCCGAGTAAAGCAATGCTAACTGCCTTGTCTCCCAAGATCACAAAACAAAAAGAGGAATCAGCGCCACAAAAATGACTGGACAATTATGAAATTCAATTAAGAATGCTGTCACTTAATCCTAGTAAATTACTAGTAGATATTAAAAATAAATACAATTCCACAATTCCAAACTAATATATTTTTTCTAAAAAAATATGGACTTATGGTTCTTAGATTACCAGCACTTCCCTAGCACACTCTGCCACTATTTTATATATAAAAAAACCAACATAAATTGTGTGATTAATCATATGCAAAAAATAAAGTGAAACTGCAAATGCTATATATGTGTCCATATAATGTGCAAGTGCTGATTCAATAAGTGTATATCCGTCATAGTTAGGGTTACCACCTCATCCCTTTAGACCCCTTTCACACTGGGGTACTTTGCGGGAGCTACATCGCTAAAAATAGCACCTGCAAAGCGCCCTGAAAGAGCCGCTCCTGTCTCTTCAGTGTGAAAGCCGAGGCAGCGGCATGATGGGACTTGTAGTTTTGCAACAACTGGAGGTCTGCTAAGTGTGTGTGTGTGTGTGTGTGTGTGTGTGTGTGTATGTGTGTGTGTGTATGTTTGGGGGTTCCAAATAATTTTCCAGCAAAAAAAATACAGATTTTTACTTGTAAACAAGTGTCAGAAAAAGGCCTGGTCAGCAAGTGGATACATTGTACAAAAATAAATCACCTTTAGTGTGTGATCCATTAATAAAATCTTTACATGATCGTTCTAGGTACAGTGTATGCGCTAATTGTCTTTTTTTTTTCCCTCCAGAATTGATTGTAAAGATGGAGAAGCACAAGGCTGACCATGATGAAAGTGATTCGCCTGCAGAAGAGGGATAACACTGCTGCCATTTCCTGACTCTATTTTTCCTTTTATTTTTTTTTATGAATAAAAACTTTAGATAAAAACTGTTTATCTGAATTTATACTGGAGGTTGAAAATCCACAGCACCCAAATTGTAGGTCTGGATTACACTATGGGTTAAGGTGTTAGATGATGTGTAAAAGCAAGAAGCCTTTTTAGAGGGTTTTTTTTTTTTTTTTTTTTTTTACTTAAGCTTTTTTTTAAGGCGATGGGTATATTTTAAAGCTGGGCTCCAGGCAAAAGCTGCTAGATTTACAGATTTATGGGAGCTGTTTTACTTGCCAATGAAACAAGACCTGTAAGCATTTAACTGCAGCAAAGAAAAACTGTCTTTTACCCTGCCAGATAGGGCTGTGCTTTGTGGCAGAGCCATGTAAATCCCAGCACTGGATGAGCAGAAATACAACTCCTATGATGGCTAAAACAGCTCTATATATACAGTATCTCACAAAAGTGAGTACACCCCTCACATTTTTGTATTTTATTCTATATTTTCATGTGACAACACTGAATAAATGACACTTTGCTACAATGTAAAGTAGTGAGTGTACAGCTTGTATAACAGTGTAAATTTACTGTCCCCTCAAAATTCAACACACAGCCATTAATGTCTAAACCGCTGGCAACAAAAGTGAGTACACCCCTAAGTGAAAGTGTCCAAATTGGGCCCAATTAGCCATTTTCCCTCCCCGTTGTCATGTGACTCATTAGTTTTACAAGGTCTCAGGTGTGAATGGGGAGCAGGTGTGTTAAATTTGGTGTTATCGCTCTCACTCTCTCATACTGGTCACTGGAAGTTCAACATGGTACCTCATGGCAAAGAACTCTCGGAGGAACTGAAAAAAAGAATTGTTGCTCTACATAAAGATGGCCTAGGCTATAAGAAGATTGCCAAGACCCTGAAACTGAGCTGCAGCACGGTGGCCAAAACCATACAGCGGTTAAACAGGACAGGCAGGGCAGCTGTTAGAAATCATTGCGCCCCATACAGCCTACCTGATGGGGCCCCCTTGACCCTGCCCACAACTCCACCCACAACCCCACCTCTGACTCCACCCCTGCCCCCACACTGTCGGGGGGGGGGGGGGGGGGGGTCTGGTGGCAGGAGCGGAAACATGTAACATTTACAGCTCCCCACCAATCAACTGGATCTGAATGGGAGAGATGTCAGTTTGTGTTCCCATACACCAAAGACTTGTGTCCATTTACATCAGGCTACCTCTGATCTGTCACATTTAGGTCTGGAAAAATAAAAAAGGATGTTCTTTTCCATTTTTTTTTTTTTGACCTGAATGGACACGGAGGTAGGCGGATCTAAATGTACACAAGTCAGTTCATACCTGTAAACCTACATGGAGCTTTCACTCAGGTCTGCATGAAAAACTGACAGGTGGACCTGATTGCAAAGCTTGGGTGAAAGGTTTTCAAAGGGGAGTGGTTTGGGGGTGGTAAAAATGCATCTTGGCTGTGTTTTTACTGTCCCTACCCATCACATGTGTAAAGTAGCATCTCACTATGTGCTCATGGTCATTATCATTATGATGATCGGAGCACAGCAGGTGCTCTGTTAGTGTAACATGACTGTGTGGCGCTGACTTTGTTATGGCTGTGCTGTGTTATAGTCTGTAACACACAGTACAGCCATATATCGGGAAAGTCAGCACCCAACAGCATGTTACACTGACAGAGCCATAGAGAACCTGCTGTGCTCTGATCATCATAATGATAATGACCGTGAGCACACAATGAGAGTCTGGGGACTGCACATTCTTCAATAGCCTGTGTGACCTGTCCGTGTGTGTATGTGCAGGGGACTGCTTGCCTGTGCACCGCTGTCGAGATTACTCCTGCTGCTCTGTTTGTCTCAGCCGCCTCATTGATAAGTCTCTCCCTCAGGCTACAGCACTTACTGAGTGAAGGGAGCCATATTACAGTAATATCCATCTGCCAGAGAAGGCAGACAGTGAGCAGGCAGAACTTTAGTTTGTGCAGGTATACTGAGAGCAGTGTGTGTGTGTATCCCTGCACCTGAAAATGAAAAAAAAAGTCCCTCTTCTGCTTTCACCTTCTGGGTCCCTCTGTTAACCTGATGGGGCCCAGGAAATGACTATATATTCCTTATATACATTTGTAATCAAGTGGGTTGGGGTTAATAAAAAGTTATTTAGTTAGTTTTTTTTTTTTATATATCTAGAAGTTAAAAGATGCTCAGGCTCCCCCTGCTGGCTGGGCCCAGTACAACAGGGCTGGTTGTACTGCTCTATCAGTGGCCCTGAGGACAGGTTCCACTCAGAACTGGCCTGTTCCACTCAGTGCATGTGCTCAGCGTCATATCCAGAGGTTGATTTTGGGAAATAGACGTATGAGTGCTGCCAGCATTACTGCAGAGTTTAAAGGGGTGGGGGGTCAGCCTGTCAGTGCTCAGACCATACGCTGCACACTGCATCAAATTGATCTGCATGTCTGTCATCCCAGAAGGAAGCCTCTTGTAAAGATGATGGACAAGAAAACCCGCAAACAGTTTGCTGAAGACAAGCAGACTAGACTTGGATTACTGGAACCATGCCCTGTGGTCTGATGAGACCAAGATAAACTTATTTGGTTCAGATGGTGTCAAGCGTGTGTGGCAGCAACCAGGTGAGGAGTACAAATACAAGTGTGTCTTGCCTACAGTCAAGCACCGTGGTGGGAAGTAGCTGAGGGTAAAGGTGATGGATTGGCCAAGCATGTCTCCAGACCTAAACCCTATTGAGCATCTGTGGGGCATCCTCAAATGGAAGGCGGAGGAGCGCAAGGTCTCTAACATCGACCAGCTCCGTGCTGTCGCCATGGAGAAGTGGAAGAGGACTCCAGTGGCAACCTGTGAACTCCATGCCCAAGAGGGTTAAGGCAGTGCTGGAAAATAATGGTGGCCACACAAAATATTGACACTTTGGGCCCAATTTGGGAATTTTCACTTAGGGGTGTACTCACTTTTGTTGGCAACGGTTTAGACATTAAAACGGAGTTCCACCCAAAAATGGAACTTCCACTTTAAGGGGACCCCCTGACATGCCACATTTGGCATGTAATTTTTTTGGGGGGGGCGGAAACCCTTTTTTTAGAGGTTTCCAGCTCCCACTTCCTCCCAGGGTAGCAGAAGTAAGCTCACCTCTCCTCCCTCCCTCTCGGCAATCATCTGAGACGCGTCACAGGTCACATATGCAGTGCATGCCCGCCTGTGCACCCACAGTGACAATGCCAGCGTCACAGAGAGGAGGGGGAGACGAGCGGGGCTTTGTTCCCCCGCATCGCTGGACCCTGGGACAAGTAAGTATCTGATTATTAAAAGTCAGCAGCTGCAGTATTTGTAGCTGCTGACTTTTAACTTTTTTGTTTTAGTTGGAACTCCGCTTTAACCGCTTCAGCCCTGGAAGATTTGACCCCCTTCCTGACCAGAGCACTTTTTGTGATTTGGCACTGCATCGCTTTAACTGACAATTGCGCGGTCGTGCGATGTTGCCAAACAAAATTGATGTCCTTTTTTTTCCCCCACAAATAGAGCTTTCTTTTGGTGGTATTTGATCACCTCTGCAGTTTTTATTTTTTGCACTATAAACAAAAAAAGAGCGACAATTAAAAAAAAAAAACGCATTATTTTTTACTTTTTGCTATAATAAATATCCCCCAAAAATGTATAAAAATACAATTTTTTTCCCTCAGTTTAGGCCGATATGTATTCTACATATTTTTGGTAAAAAAAAAAAAATCGCAATAACCGTATATTGATTGGTTTGCGCAAAAGTTATAGCGTCTATAAAATAGCGGATAGTTTTATGGCATTTTTATTTTTCAGTTTTTTCTTATCAGTAATGGCAGCGATCTGTGATTTTTATCAGGACTGTGACACTTTCGACACTATTTTGGGACCATTGTCATTTATACAGCGATCAGTGCTATAAAAATGCATTGATTACTGTGTAAATGACACTGGCAGTGAAGGGGTTAAGTGTGTCCTGGGGAGTGATTCTAACTGTGGGGGGGAGGGGCTACACCTCACATGACAGCGATCACTGCTCTCGATGACAGGGAGCAGTAAATCTCTGTCCTGTCACTAGGCAGAACGGGGAAATGCTTTGTTTACAAAAGCATCTCCCCGTTCTACCTCTCTGTGACACAATCGCAGGCACCCAGTGGACATCGAGTCAGCGGGACCCACGGTCACGGAGACCGCGGCGGCGCGCACGCAGCACTGCTTCCTCAAGGGGATATACCCGTACGCCCTTTTGCCCAACAGTGCCATTCTGCCGATGTAAATCGGTGTGCGCTGGTTGGCAAGCGGTTAATGGCTGGGTTGAGGGGACAGCAAATTTACACTGTTATACAAGCTGTACACTCACTACTTTACATTGCAGCAAAGTGTCATTTCTTCAGTGTTGTCACATGAAAAGATATAATAAAAAATTTACAAAAATGTGAGGAGTGTACTCACTTTTGTGTGTGTGTGTATATATTTATACACATACACATACACACATATCTTCCGGGGTGCTGCTACGTGCGGGCACACTGGATGGTCTAGCTGCTATGTGGGGAGGCTCTGATCGAGGGGTACATCCAAACTCAGTGGTAATTATGTGCAAAGTGTTACTAAACATGTTGCTAAACAAACTTGCCAATGCTGTAACTCTTTTAAATAAGCTGTACATACTATTATAAATTTTTCTTTTTTCTTTAGCAAACTCATCCTCTGAAGAGACCCCAAAATTCATGGGTCGAAATGCGTCAGAATTGTTATGCAATAGCCTTATCACATGCTGTGTATAACCTATGTTTGCTATTATATGTATTTGGTATGGGTATTTTCCCACTGGAGCTCCCAACTTATATTTATATGTTGTTACATTCATTCATTACCCTTCAATAAAGCATTTTAATATTTTACTTAATGCCTTGCTCATATCTATAGCTAGCTGCCTAAAAACCCCGCTCGGGGGACTTTTTTCCATTTTTCTTGTCCATATTGGGGTGAGCAGCATTGACTCCTTAATGTGTCTTCCCTCTTTGCTATATTTATATATAAAGTCTGCTCCAACGTTCCCTTTTTTTAGAAAATTTTCATGGATGTGGTACCCCCTTGGCCCTTTCATATATATATATATATATAATGTCATTATGTATTTAGCAGTTTGCCTTGAATTTAGCTTTAAAAAGTGTTACATGCAATTATTCCCATATTAACGTTTACCATTGGTGATCATTTCAGATGATTAGGAAGAATTGGATGAAAGTATTTAAAATTATTTTTTATTTTGGCAATAGAATGTGTAACAGAGAATCTCCATATGATTGTTTAATACACCAGATGACTTGTGTCTGTGCACTTGTTCACAACAGGTTTGTCCATAGTTTAGACTTGAGGGTGGTAGACATGCAACAAAGTTTATAATCAAATTAAAAAAAACAAAAAAAAAAACAGCTGCAGCTTTGTTTAGGGGGGTGCTGTATCCAAGAAGGAGGTTTGAGGGTGGTTACATTTTGGCTGTGTGAAGCCTTTAGGAAAATGATTGTCATGGTAGTAGTATAATCCTGACAGATCATACAGAGCCCCATCTCTAACTGGTGCTGCAGCAATGTTACTTCACAGTCTTTCCCCTGATGGATGTTGTTGCGGTGGGGGGGTGCTCAGGAATCTGCAATCGGCTATGCATCAAATCTGATTTAAAATGTGGGGCCCTTTTAGTGAAATTATGGGCTTTAATTAACAAATCCAATTGGGTGGTAAAACTTTAACTATTCTTTGAACCCGCTGTACCTAATCATCTCCTTCCCAAGGGAAGGATCAGCCTCATTGTACAGAGTTGCATGGGGTAGAGAGAGGAAGCACTCCTAGTGGGAAGGCTGAGGTGGCTTAATCTTCTCAATTGTCACCTCAGTCATACAATATATTACCAAAAGTATTGGTACACCTGCCTTTACACGCACATGAATTTTAATGACATCCCAGTCTTAAGCTGGCCATACACCATGCAATTTTCTTATTCAATTTTCTTTAGATTTACCTTCAACTATGTAGCACAAGAGCCTGCCTGATTGCATACAAACTGAAAGCGTTTAGGTTTGACCTCATATTGTATGGTTTTGGTAAATCTAAAGGAAAGTTGTACGAGAAAATTGTATAATGTATGGCCAGCCTTAGTCCGTAGGGTTAAATATTGAGTTGGCCCACCCTTTGCAGCTATAACAGCTTCAACTCTTCTGGGAAGGCTGTCCACAAGGTTTAGGAGTGTGTCTATGGGAGTGTTTGACCTTTCTTCCAGAAGCGCATTTCTGAGGTCAGGCACTGATGTTTAACGAGAAGGCCTGGCTCGCAGTCTCCGCTCCAATTCATCCCAAAGGTGTTCTATTGGGTTGAGGTCAGGACTCTGTGCAGGCAAGTCAAGGTCCTCCACCCCAAACTCGCTTATCTATGTCTTTATGGACCTTGCTTTGTGCACTGGTCCAAATCCTTTGGTGGGATGGAGGGGGGATTATGGTGTGCGGTTGCTATTCAGGGGTTGGGCTTGGCCCCTTATTTCCAGTGAAGGGAACTCTTAAGGCCTCAGCATACAAAGACATTTTGGACAATTTTTTTTTTTGTGTGAACAGTTTGGGGATTGCCCCTTCCTGTTCCAACATGACTGCGCACCAGTGCACAAAGCAAGGTCCATAAAGACATGGATGAGGAAGTTTGGGGTGGAGGAGCTTGACTGGCCTGCACAGAGTCCTGACCTCAACCCAATAGAACACCTTTGGGATGAATTAGAGCAGAGACTGCGAGCCAGGCCTTCTCATCCAACAACAGTGCCTGACCTCCCAAATGCACTTCTGGAAGAATGGTCAAACATTCCCATAGACACACTCCTAAACCTTGTGGACAGCCTTCCCAGAAGAGTTGAAGCTGTTATAGCTACAAAGGGTGGGCCAACTAAATATTGAACCCTACGGACTAAGACTGGGATGCCACTAAATTTCATGTGTGTGTAAAGGCAGGTGTTCCAATACTTTTGGTAATATAACGTGTGTGTGTGTATATATATATATATATACACACACATACATACATACATCCAGCTTTTACTGTGAATTTATCAGACATCAGGAGCACAAAAAGAAAATATCCTTGTTCAGGTAGTTAGTTGATGAATAGAGCTGAAACTCACCCATTACTTATTTTTTCTTATTTATGCAGCCCAACAAACTGGAGAATGTCTCTGGGGCTCAATAATAGTAGAGAGCAGATAACACTACTTGCTCTCCAATGTGCACAGTGCAGTCTATTTGGTTCATAAAAAAAATTGGCCCATTACGTGTGTGTGTGTGTGTGTGTGTGTGTGTGTGTGTGTGTGTGTGTGTGTGTTCGGCTCCTATGATTAGGCTCTCCACCATTTGGCTTTTCATTTTAAAGTTTTAGTCATTCATTTCTGTTGCTCTCTGCCAGCTTCAAAGTCCTGAAGCCAACCGAGTACATCTGTAAATACCTGTATTGATGACATCAGTTTGAGAAACTTCTTCAGACTTCATTGAAAGGTGTATTTGTCACACTTCAATTGGGTTTTACATTCCCATAGACTTGTATGGCAATTTAAAATCAAACTTTAAAGAAAGAAAACCATTGCCACCTATCACTATGTTTTAGAAATGTGCCAGTTTTTAAAAGCAGCAGTATGGTGATGACGTAGCCATGCCATTGCCTTTTAAATGAGCTTGTATGTACAAATCCAATAACCTATAAAAACAAAAATCCTGAGGCTCGGTTCACACTGAAACCAGCTACAGATTGCATAGGAACGCTGTGCGTCCCTGTTCTCCGAATTAGGGATGAATCTTTGCCAGAATTCGGCCCTGAAACAGAGCCAAAGACGCACAGTGTTTCTGTGCAGTGCGCTCTGCAGCTGCCCCTGAGATATGAGAGCCGGTCACATTCTCCTGCTATGCGAATTAGATGCATCCAATTCGCATAGGTGTGAACCCAGCCTTACAATGTAGAGAGGAAAAGTGTGTGTACATCCAACACCATCTGCATGGGGTTACATCTAGCAATGAGTAACTGTGTAAATAGGATAAGGCCACAGAAAAAATAAATCGGTATGGATGGAGTCTGGCAGGCTGAATCATAATCTGGTTTGTTATAAACTATGTTGCCAAAAGTATTGTGACACCTGCCTTTACACACACATTAACTTTAATTCATGTGTGTAAAGCGCATTTGTAAGGTCAGGCACTATTGTAGAGAAGATCTGGCTCACAGTCTCCGCTCTAATTCATCTCAAGAGTGTTCTATCAGGTTGAGGTTAGGACACTGTGCAGGCCACCCCAAACTTGCGCGTCCACACTATATTGCCATAAGTATAGAGCCACCACTCTAAATCATTTGGTGGAGGGGGGATTGTGGTGTGGGGTTGTTTTTTCAGGGGTTGAGCTTGGCCTCTTAGTTCCAGTGAAGGGAACTCTTAAGGCATCAGCATACCAAGACAATTTCTGGCTCCCAACTTTGTGGGAACAGTTTGGGGATGGCCCCTTCCTGTTCCAACATGACTGCGCACCAGTGCACAAAGCAAGGTCCATAAAGACATAGATGAGCGAGTTTGGGGTGGAGGAACTTGACTGGCCTGCACAGAGTCCTAATCTCACCCCGATAGAACACCTTTGAGATGAATTTGAGCGCAGACTGCAAGCCAGGCCTTCCCGTTCAACATCAGTGTCTGACCTCACAAATGCTCCAATAAAGGGATGGTCAAACATTCCAATAGACACACTCCTAAACCTTGTGGACAGCCTTCCCAGAAAAGTTGAAGCTGTTGTAGCTGCAAAGGGTGGGCCAACTCAATATTGAACCCTACGGACTAAGACTGGGATGCCAGTAAAGTTCATGTGTGTGTTAAGGCAGGCGTCCCAGTACTTTTGACAATCTAGTGTATGTCTTGAGAACACCCATAATGAAATAACCAAAGAAGGAAGTTTAGATCTACTAGCACACATATAATTCTAGAGTTCAAGGGCAGCTCCAGCCATAACAAATATGTTCATAGCATTGGTTAAATCGCTTAACTGGACTTTATTTATATAAAAGAGAATGCAATGGTGAGATTTTCTTGCAGGAGGTCATATGTCAATTTCAGCTGGACTCCTACCTCCCCCTTCTCAGTTCTCTGCTTATTCTATGTATGTACAATCTATCACTTGGATTTCTAATGCCTGAATTGTGACAGAGGTAGAACTCACCAGTGGAATCTAAAAGAGAATAACCCAGCTAATCAATAGCCACACAAAACAAATATACATTCACTCTTTAAAAGGGTCCAGGAGCACTCCAAGCCAAATAAGGCTTCATTTGCACAAAATGTTTTCTACGCTGTAAATCCAAGCTGCAAAATTCTGATTCCTGCAGCTGAGATTGACAGCTGTGTGTAGATAGCTGCAGCCATCAAGTCTATACACTTGCCTGTACGAAATGTATGAATTGTACGAAATGCCCGTGCAAATAGAGCCTAACATGAGACTTCAGCAAAGCTACTGAGAATGTAGACTGAGGCTCACATTGTCTAATAAACCTGAACAAAAGAACAAGTTTCTGCTGATTAGAGAACTAGAAGATCAAACATATTGTTTTACATTTCAGCAACACCTTAAGAAAAAAAAAAAACATAAGAATAGCATTTAACATTTAGGAAGGGCTGTCGACATATGCTGGGCGGTCATTTCCACCATAGATGAGGGGGTGCAATATACATATGTCCAAAATTCAACAAATCTATTCCTGTAAGGCAGGGCAATGAAACCATAAACTTTATATATTTATAATTAAAGCAACTAGGGCAAAAGGAAGGTTTCACTGTTGGATGAAATATCATTGAGTGTTATGGCTACTATGTTGTCCATGACCCAGAGAATAGGGATGAGGTTTAGGGAAAAGCTTTGTTTTCTGTTCCAGGCCCCAAACTCCAAAAAGGGAAAAGGCCAATGATTGTTTCTGAGCTCCTTGCACTGTACTTGTCCAGCAAATATTGTGAGGTTTCCGCAGATTCAATTATAGGCCAATACACTTTACCAGAATGACCAGTATAATACAAGATGCCAATGACAATGTTCATTTTATTGCCCTGCCCTACAATTCCAATTGTGTTACAGTTTGGTGGGCCCTCTCGACAGAACACTCATTGTAAACAGCCAAGAGAAGCCGGTCTATAAAAATGGTAGACTCCCACCCCAACCAGGAATAAGCCCTTTCATGGTAAGCTAGCCTGTCCACTGAATGAGCAAGTTGGGATAGGTTGTTAAGGACCCTGGTGCCTGATGACCATCTAAGACAGCTTACCCCATTGATGGGTGTTCCAAGACCGCATTCAGTGAGGGCTATAGGATTATATGGGTGGTGTGCCACAGGTCTACCGACGTCTTTAGGATGGTGGTCTTAGGTAATCATCCCCCCCTTTCTCTGCTTACAGTAATTATAAAGCTTTATTGAACGAACCTCTCTTGGCCAGTTTGTAAAAATAGCTGCTGATTTATTTTTTCTACAACACTGACTAGACAGGTGCAGGTGACACCCATAAACAAGCAGGGTTGGGTGAACGGTGCTGAACCCTGATAACCAAATGAACGGATGTTCTGTGACAGTACAGTGCTAAGCAGGTTAACTATGTCTAGATACAAGACCGATTCCAGCATAGCGTGCCTTCTTCCAGAGGACCAAATAACACAAACAGTGAGATGAGGCTGTGGCCGGCACCAGAGGGAGTGTCCCTGTGTGGACTCCTAATATTTGTGATGGTAGGTTTCCTCATGCATCTCCATTAAGCGAGACCCCCTGGGGTCTGCACAGTGTAAACATGTATCGGGATTCCAATCCCTCCCTTTTCTCCTTAAAAGTCCCAGTCATCCACATCCAACTGCTCCATGTTAGATACCAGTCCCTCTAGTCCAGGAGGCTCTGAACTTCTAGCTCCCTCAAAGTTGGTGATGGGGGACACTGGACGGAGGAGCTCAGGGAGGGCTTCAGATGCTCTGCGCCTAATCTGCAAGTAAAAAATATTTGTTAAAATTAACACTTCTAAGTTTTTCTTTTTGTTTTAAAATTCAGCTAGAAATTTGTGCAGGTATTAGGTATATTTTTTAATTGATTGGAAGCTTACAAAACCATTCACTGCCTGCCCCTCTCTTTTATGCAGCCATAACACACTGTGTAAGTGTTTGCTGAAAACAAAGCCTCTTAATCAGGGGTCTCAAACTGGCGGCCTTGCAGCTGTTGCAAAACTACAAGTCCCATGAGGCATTGCAAGGCTGACAGTGACATGCATGACTGCCACAGACAGAGGCATGATGGGACTTGTAGTTTTGCAACAGCTGGAGGGCCGCCAGTTTGAGACCTCTGCTCTAAATACCCTTTTTCAGATATCTTCAGACCAGTCACGCGACTCTCGGCCTCTATTCCTCCAATCTACAGGCAACAGTGGGAGGGGCCAAGATCTCCCTCTGATTTCAGCCTAGGAAGTCACGTGACTGCCATGCTGTCAGCTCAGCCCCTCCCACTGTAGCCCTTAAATCAGAGGAGAGCGGCCAGAGGTCACGTGATCGGCCTAAAGATATCTGAAAAAGGGTATTTAGAAGCTTTGTTTTCAAACACTTACACAGTGTGTTATGACTTCATAAAAGAGAAGGGCTGGCAGTGATATATTTTAAGTTTACCTTACTACTAATAGCAACAGGAGGGTCACGGGAGACGAGACACACACACACACACACACACACACACACACACACACACACACGCTGACAGGCAGGGGGGCGGGGGAGCAGCAGATGCACATAAACTGACTGCGGTAATCAGGGATCAACAGCCATGATTATCGTGGTCAGCACACGGAGGGGGGGGGACGGACGACAGGAACTGGCAGGATCAGACAGGTGTTTTTTTTTTTTTTTTTTTTTTTTACAGCTTAGAGAGGGACAGATTAGACAGCACAAGCACTGTGCTGTTTAACCTGCTATAAGGAAACGGGATCTCTTTTTTGTTGTTTTTTTTTTTAGGGTAACAACCACTTACATTTTTTTTTTCTTCAATAACAACATGTATGTCATACTTGCCTCCTTTGTGCAATAGCTTCGCACAGAGCAGGCACAAAACTCTCTGGGGGTGAGCTGTCAGCGCTGTCCACTTCTCCTTTTCTCCATCTGCCTCCATAGTAAATAACTTGCTATGGGGACAGATGTGTGGTCTTAAAAAAAAAAAAAAAAAAACGCATAGCGTGGCTCATTCCCCCCTCCCCGTATCCTTCCTTTCTTCCACTGTGCCCAATCTGTCTGCTGATAGAACAGAGCCTTGGGGACACTCTGCACATGCTCCGTTTGGTGTGTATTGCTAGAGTTTTTTTTTTTTTTGGTTTGGAGGGTGCATGTGATCAGCACAGGGCCAATTAGCACTGTCCAGACAGAGGGAGAGGGGTTTTGCAGCCTCACAGGACAGTCAGAGGAGAATGAAAACTCCTACAAGCTTTAACCAGACACTGATAGGAGACTGCTCTAACTGCTGATGAGAAAAGGCATTTAGCAGATTATATTTACTAGAATCATTGCATTTTCATGATCTGTGTACTGTGGGAGACCAGATATAGTGAATGCAGGGTCCTGGATTTAGTAACCATTAACTGCATTATGAAATTACAATTATAACATCTAAACAGTTTTAAGGTATTTGTTTATATTTTATGCGGGCAGACAATTTACAATGTAGGGGCTGAAGAAGAAGCAAAGTTGCTTTGAAACACAGCTCCAGCATTTTCCTACTACATAAGGTGAATTCATACCCTGGACCCTGTGTTCCATCTATGGCTTTGGCTTTCCAGTGACAGCAGTTCCTTGCTTCCAGTCCACCTCCACTCCCTTGCCAAGGCAGCCTGGTTACGTGTCCGATTTCTGTCCCAGAGGCTACCTGACTGTAATGCTAAACTCTATTTTATCTTTCTGTGCGTTTTATCTTTCTGTGCTATTCAATAAAAATATGTAACTAAAACATAACCGTGTCCTTTTAAAGAGTTGGTTACATCATAGGAGAAGTGACCTAAAGGGTCATAAGCATAATTAGCAATTCCATGACTTCTCCTGATGATCCAAAAAACACACATGGGTGCTTTCTTTCCCAATATCTCCCCGTAAACAATTGTTGGAACCCTTGTATCTCTAGCTAGTGTTAGCAAACTTGAAGGCCCATTCACACCTACAGTATGCAAGCTGTGTATCACAATTCATACCATGTATAGGATGTTAAAAAAAATAAAAAGGAAGGGCGGGTGAGGTGTGTCATGTGCCTTTTAGTACATTAAGCTGTGTTGCCAGCTTATTCAAAATGAATAGGGGGTCTTATGCAGTAAAATGTAGGAGAGATTGTGGATTAACATGGGAGGGGTCAGAAGCAGCTGTAAAGTTATTTTCCTGCAAAGGTTGCAAAAGTGCTGCTCAGTTAGCTACAAATATGCCATTCAACCCATTACAGCAGCACTGTACTTGGAGCTTGGCTGGACATGGGCACACTTACCTGTTTGAAGAAGGAATGATTGAGCAGAGTGCCAGCATTTGGCCTGCAAAACACAAAAGTATGAATTAGAATGCAGATCGGGGTGGTAGGGGAAAATGCTAGCTCTTTTCAAGCTGCCCCATAGCTAAACTTTAGGCTTAAGGCAAGTCCGTGCTTTGCAACAGCTTTACTTTAATGCCAATCCTTGCTCAGCAGTTCCCCTTTCACTCTAGTTAGCCACTGGGAAGCATGTGACTCACTTTCCTTTCAATCATGTGACAGCACTGTTAACTGGTCCAGGAATGTCATTTGTGACAGCAGTGAGATGGTCCTCATCTTCATGTAATGTAGAGAGATTTGGATTTTCCACACAGCTTTTTTTTTTTAAAACTTACTCCCAGAGAATCAATGGAGCTGTGTGGCTGGAGGGGAGGGGAGAGTATGTGCTGTTGGGGAGTGCAACATTAAAGCAAAACTGTTGCACCCCTATTGGAAAAGCTGCTCATTATTAATACCCAGTGCTTAAAGCACTGAAAAATCACAAAGTTGTTCTCCTTTTCCCACTTTTCCTAACCTTAGACACCAATTATTTTGAGCAGTGTGAAGACTCACCGTAACTCGGGGTTCCTCTGAAGACACTGCTCCACCAAGTTGTGAAAGTGTGGGGAAAAGGTGCGGTTGTAGGGGTGCATGCTAGGTTCCCCGTTGGATGGGCGACAGGAGGTGCCTTCTCCAATGCCAGAGTCCGCTCCAGAGCGAGAGGTCTTCATGGTGAGTTCAGAGGCAGGAATGGTTGCGGTGTCCAGTAGACAGGGCACTGTGCCGTTCAGCTTCTCGAGGAGCATCTAGTGAGGAGAGAAGCCACCCCATTGGTTAAGAAGTATCTTACTGGCCCTCATTTATCTAAAGGTCCAGAGAAATGAAAATATGGGCTGTCTAAATTATTTCTCCATTAGATTAAAGAATAAGTTCCCCTTTTATAACATATTACACCCGTATTTAGGGTGTAACATGTTACTTTGGAGCAGACCCCCGACCCTCCCCTGTGAAAGTGGGCAGGGATCCTCTCTCTGCACCTGCTGTCACATTTTTAAAATAGTGTGGCTGTGCAGGGCTCTGCTGACACAGTCGCGTCATTCAAAGAGTTCGGTGAATGAATGAACTACAAGTCCCCCCTGCCACTGCGTCAGGTGGCTTGTAGTTCTCAATGAGATGCGAGGGTGCCGATGAGCAGTCTCATAGTTCATTGATTATTTCTGCTCTACAGCAACTGTCTGCCCACATGGAGGTACGAGCAGACAGCTGTACTGAATGTCTGCAGGAGCCTGGCATTGCACCTGTGATCCATTGATCGTGGGTGCAATGCACTGCAGGCTGCAGTTCTTAAAAAAAATAGGAACTCCTGTGGACCGAAGACCAGAGCATCTGCCAAATTTCCACGTTCATGCCCCAACACCTTCTTCTCTCTTAGCATGTAAGGATGTTTAGAAAAGGGATCTTCAGGACGTGCCCTCAAATGTACATAATATCAAGTCGTGTGTATATAGGCATTTTCTGAGTAAACAGCAGCATTATCGGCCATGAATAGATAGAGCCTCTGTAAAATGAATATGTAGGGAAGATTCTGTGCCTAATCTAAATGCACCATAAGCAGCTGCTGTTCCATGTTTTTTGGAGTCCGCAAAAGCAAAATGCTGTCAAAACAGATTCTTCTTTAGATGCTTTCAAAAACAAAGAAAATTCAGTCCTAGAAGTGGTACTATTGTCCTTACCTGTGTAGCTGGCATGTCTTTGAATGGCACGTGCCCATTAGCAAGCTCACAAGCTGTAATCCCCACACTGTAGATGTCAGATTTGGCATCATACCCCTCAAGGTTCTGTGGGAAAAAAAAAAAAAAAGATAGTGATCCTATCTGTCAAGAAGCACTTAACTACTAAAAAGGTACCATATAGAGTGTATGATAAAAAAAAAAAGATTGAGTCTCATTTAAAAAAAAAATACATTTAAGATACATTTAAGTGAACCTGTTTTGGTAATGCAGGGCAAAGTGACTGGTTTACTTCAAAGCAGCCCTCCCAGCAGTATACATTTACTTGCTCCCCCACTGCTCCATTCAGCTGCCAGCAGCAGAGAGTGCTAAACCTTTGGTGAGCTACAAGTCACTGGAATAATAGCTTCCACAAAACCGTAATTTCCGAGAACAGTCCCCCCCAGGGGTTCTGCAGTAGGTCTGCTCACGGGTAGCTCACCAGTACTGTAAGGTGGAGTGATATCTGCCCTACAACATGCTTAAAGCTTTCAGGCTGCAGAGGATCCAAAGCAAAGTAAGTAAACAGTAATGTGTTCATCTCAATGCTAAATGTGTGTTTCTAGCTTTTACTAGTAATCACTTTAGATAACAGGCCAGGCCACTCTGGGGCAAACTTTACAGACATAGAACTACTAATATATGCAGCCCTGAACACCAGTGCAAAGATACATTTTCTTTCCTAAACACAATGGAAAAGTTAGAAGGTTTGTATTGAACAGCCATGCAAAGTGAGTTTTGCAAAGATTACCAATTCAAAGTGTTTTTTTACGCACTGATCCAGTAATAGCAAGAAAGCAGGACAGGATGATGCCAGCTGTGGGACTTTTTTAGTCAGGCTGTGAGAGAGGTACATAAATGGCCTACATCTATAGTAAGGAAATTATTGAACTTCAGTCAAAGCTGCACAGTTTTTTTTTTTTTTTTTAAAGTGGAGTTCCACCCAAAAAAAAAAATTCATTAAATGTACATAAAAAAAAAAAACATTTGGAGAAAAATTTTTTTTTTTACTCAGCTCTAAATACCTGTGGCTAGGGGGTCCCTTGTAATCTGCCTCCTTCAGCGCCTGGGCTCTTGACGTCACTTCCCTCGGCGCAGGAAGGGAGATCTGCTCTCCCCCATCCCTCTAGGCAATCATCTGGGACACGTCACAGGTCCCAGATGACTGCGCGGCCAATCACGGCGCGCCTCACACATGCGCAGTTGGTGCCTAGCTGTGGCGCCCACAGTTACAATGCCGGCGCCGCAGAGAGGAGGGGGAAACGAGTGGGGCTTTGATCCCCCGCATCGCTGGACCCTGGGACAGGTAAGTGTCCGATTATTAAAAGTCAGCAGCTGCAGTATTTGTAGCTGCTGACTTTTAATTTTTTTTTTTTAACTATAGAAAACCCCTTACTTGTATGAGCAGTTGTTTTTGGTAAAAGCAAACTAACTCTTTAATGGCAGGATCATCATGTATTATGTTAATGAAGATTTATTTTCAAATTACATTAATATGCTAAAGCTTATATGGCATTTAGTGAGTGGGTTTACACATACTTTAAAAGCAGTGGTCTGCAAACTACAGCCCTTTGCCTGCCTTTATCCGGCCCTTGGGGATTCCTCCCACATATATAAAAATGCTATTCCTCCCACTGATCTAAATGTTGAAACATTATTTCTTTTACTCACAATAATGATGGGGCACTATTCCTCCCACTGACACCAACAACTGGGCTCTATTAAAGCGCATCCGGAAAGTATTCACAGCGCTTTACTTTTTCCACATTTTGTTATGTTACAGCTTTATTCCAAAATGGATAAAATTCATTATTTTTCTCAAAATTCCACAAACTATACCCCAAAATGACAACATGAAAGAATTTTGAAATTTTTTTGCAAATTTATTAAAAATCCCAAGTAAATAAGTATCACAGCCTTTGCCACGACACTCAAAATTGAGCTCCGGTGCATCCTGTTTCCACTGATCATCCTTGAGATGTTTCTGCAACTTGATTGGAGTCCACCTGTGGTAAATTCAGTTGATTGGACAGGATTTGGAAAGGCACACACCTGTCTATATAAGGTCCCACAGTTAACAGTACATGTCAGAGCACAAACCAAGCCATGAAGTCCAAGGAATTGTCTGTAGACCTCCAAAACAGGATTGTAATGAGGCACAGATCTAGGGAAGGTAGAGAAAAATGTCTGCAGCATTGAAGGTCTCAATGAGCACAGTGACCTCCATCATCTGCAAATGGAAGAAATTTGGAACCACCAGGACTCCTTCAGTGGGCCACCTGGCCAAACTGAGTGATCGGGGGAGAAGCACCAGGAACCTGGTGATCACTCTGACAGAGCTCCAGCATGTCTCTGTGGAGAGAGGAGAACCTTCCAGAAGAACAACCATCTCTGCAGCATTCCACCAATCAGGCCTGTATGGCAGAGTGGCCAGACGGAAGCCACTCCTCAGTAAAAGGCAGGACAACCTGCCTGGAGTTTGCCAAAAAGTCACCAGAAGGGCCCTCAGACCATGAGAAACAAAATTCTCTGGTCTGATGAAACAAAGATTGAACTCTGTGGCCTGAATGGCAAGCGTCAGGTCTTTAGGAAACCAGGCACCGCTCATCACCTGGCCAAAACCATCCCTACAGTGAATCATGATGGTGGCAGCATCATGTTGTGGGGATGTTTTTCAGTGGCAGGAACTGGGAGACTAGTCAGGAACGAGGAAAAGATGAATGCATCAATGTGCAGAGACATCCTTGATGAAAACCTGCTCCAGAGCGCTCTGGACCTCAGACTGGGGTGAAGGTTCATCTTTCAACAGGACTACAACCCCAAACACACAGCCAAAATAACAAAGGAGTGGCTATGGGACAACTCTGTGAATGTCCTTGAGTGCCCCAGCCAGAGGTCAGACTTGAACATTTCTGGAGAGATCTGAAAATGGCTGTGCACCGACACCCCCCATCCAACCTGATGGAGCTTGAGAGGTCCTGCAAAGAAGAATGGGAGAAACTGCCCAAAAATAGGTGTGCCAAGCTTGTAGCATCATACTGAGAAAGACTTGAGGCTGTAATTGGTGCCAAAGGTGCTTCAACAAAGTATTGAGCAAAGGCTGTGAATACTTATGTACATGGGATTTTTTTAATTTTAATAAATTTGCAAAGATTTCAAACAAACTTCTTTCACAATGGCATTATTGGGTATTGTTTGTAGAATTTTGAGGAAAAAAATGAATCCATTTTGGAATAAGGCTGTAACATAACAAAATGTGGAAAACACCGACGATGGGGCTCTATTCCTCCCACTGACACCAATAATAAGACATTGTTCCTTACACTGACACCAATGATAGGGCATGATTTCTATCACCAATACTCACTATGGGGCACATTTTCTCCTCCTACTGACCACAGGTGCCATGTAATTTATTTATACTCCCACTGACCACAGTCCAGCCCCCCTAAAGTCTGAAAAACCGTAAACTGGCCCTTTGTTTATAAAAGTCATGAAAAGGCAGTGGCATTAAAGTGTATTTTACACAGCATTAAATGTACATTCTAAATTCTAAAAAGTCTTGTACACTCCTCTCACCTGCTGTAAGAGCTCTGGGCTCAGCCAGGGAAGAACCCGGGAGCTGTGCTTGGGGAAGTCATGGACCACTTTCACTCGCTGTCCGTGGTTTATCATGCTAAGAATACTGCGCAGGCCAGAGAGGTACACTTTCCCGTCCACTGAGATGAGGATGTGACTGGCCTTCACACTCCTGCAGAGAGATGATCATTCACTGGCCAGAACTTAGGAGAAGATACTAATTGGGTTACACTTAATTCTGAAGAACTGACTTTTGGGAAGATAATTATATTGGGACACCCTTCTCAATCAAAAGGCTGTTTATAAAGAAAATTACATTAGAAATTACACCAGCAAACAGTACAGAATTCTACGTGGGATTCCCGTCACAATAAGTGCTGCTCCTCTGTTGAGCTGGGGACATTAAGGCTGGGTTCACACATGTGCGGTGCGAATTCCAGATCCGTTTTCTCTGCGGAGAGAAAAAACAGCTGTTCAGCGGTCCCTCTCCGTAGCTGCGGATCAATGAGCAGGGAGAGGGGGGAGGTGTAGTGAGGAGAATTTGTGTTCAGAACGAAATGCATCTGTGAATCAGATGCGTTCCCATAGAAGATAATGTGCTTGTAATTCGCACCACAATGCCCAGAAAATGCACATGTTTTTTGAGCAGTGCGAATGCAACACACATATGTGAACCAGATGCATTCAAATGAATGTATTTTAAAATGTCCTGCAAATTGGATGCGGTGTAAGCCGCATCTAATTCGCATAGGTGTGAACGGGGCATCAAAGATGGAGCAAGGAATAGATGCGGTGGGAATAAGCAACCTTTCAAGACAGAAACATGACAGCAGCCTCTGAAGGTGCAAGCCTATATTTATCCATATAAAGACTGCATATATTCTTTCTATTCTCTATGAAAGAAATCAGTCTATTGTAAACAGTCTTATCAATGTATGTAAAACTTTTCCCATTTTGGGCATTAGAGGTGTGCTTTAAAGCAGGGAGGATAAGAAGCACATGTTTATCTTCTATTAACTCCCCCAAAGCCCTAGTCTCCTGCTGGAGCGCACCCCCCCACCCAAACCAACACTGGTTTGGGGTGTACACACAGCCAAGGCCTCCCCCCTCCCAATGGTTGTCCTCCAGCCTTTACAAGCCAATTCATGGTCTGTAATAATACTGGAAGTTTAACTACTTCTGCCCACGCTGTAGCTTAAGGTGTAAGTTCACCTTTACAGAAAATCTGTAAGGTGAACTTACACTGGACCCCCTTCCCATCGCACCTGGTCCCACTAACCTGGAGTCCGGCAATCACCCGTTCTGACAGATTGTATAGCCGCTTTACCAGTCCGCGGATTTGAAATCCTCGCAGCTTTCTCTGCTCTTCGCCTGTGGTGACAGGGCGGTCTATGCGGGTTCTGACTGGTTGGCACCGACCAGTTGGAATGCTCCTAAACATACCTCCTGATGAGGTACGTTTAGGAGATTAAGCCGAGGGGATTTCTAAGCCCCGGACTGGTGAGTCGGCTATACGAGGTCTCCTAGTGGGTGATCGTCGGGCTCCAGATCAGCGGGACCGGGGGGGGGGGATGAGGAGGTGGTTCAGTAAGTTCACCTTACAGATTTTTCTGTAAAAGGTGAACTTACCCTTTAAAAGAAAAATATAATCAGGCGGCCATTTACTTTGCTACCCCATGACCTCGATTTTCCCTTTTAATAATAAAGTTGCCAACCCCTGCCCTGTGTTACCTGTGAACATAGCCCATGTGATGGATGTAATCCAAGGCTTTCAACACTCCGAGCAGGATGTAAGCGATTGCCAGCTCACTCATTCCATCTGTGAAGTGTGTGCAGATCAAGTCTTTGGCTGACCCTGTCAGGAGAGACATGGTGAGTGTTAGGAGGATATTTACTAAAACTGGTGCACACAGAATTTGGTGTGGTTGTGCAAAGTAACCTAGTAACCAATCAGCTTACAGGTTTTATTGTCTAAGTTTAAAGTAAACAAGCTGAAGTTAGAAGCTGATTGGTTGCTATGCACAGTTGCACCCGTTTTAGTAAACGTTCCCCCTTACTGTCAGGAGAGAGAACAAGCAACTATAGTCTATCAAACTTGCTGCACTTTGTAAGCCATTCGAAAAAATGGAGACATGGTCCCGTCCCCCAATTAAATCTACGCTGGGATCAACGGTCATATTTTATAGGTCACTTAACAACGGAACTAGGTGAAAGTATCTAAAGGTGAAACTTTATTAGTTTTGGATAGATCAGCGAATGGTTAGAACCTCTGTCCATTTGTTATTTTTTTCAAATGTCTGTGTCCAGTTAGGGAAATTTTCTTTCCTGTACCAGAGAGACACAAATGGAAATTAGAGAAAACTTCTTGAACATGAAGGAAAATTCCCTCAAACAATTCTCAGTAACTACCCATCAACAGTGCTCTAAATGTCACCTTATCAAAATTACATTTCTGTTGTTTCCAGTATCTACTTACCATAAGCCATAAAAGGGGTGACCACCCAAAGCTCATTGTTGGCTATGAATGTGGCTCTGTAAGGGAGGATGTTGGGATGGTTGAACAGCTTTGACACATGAAGTTCCGTCTGCAGACAAAAAGACATGATCAGACACCTAAAAATCCTGGTAACCATGCAACATCGTCTACCAACTCACTACTGTCAAAGCTCACTTGAGTGCAAATGGGAAATGCAAAACTACAATTTTTCAGGACATGGGTTTGTATTAAAGCAAATTGCTGGTGACATAATACTTCAAAAACTGCCACTTATGCTGCAGAGGGTGTTCTTGAATAGCTAGCTGGATGCTCTGCAGAGTGCCCAAGAGCCACTCTGAGGATTTTTTAATTGGCAACCAGGTCTTTGGCCGCCAGCTCTACCCATTCCCTTGCACACCTTAGTACTGGTTCCTTGTGGCAATGAGCAGCCTTGATAAATGCTTGGTAATTGTGGAACGCAGGAGGCAGAATAGGTGAGCAAAGCAATATGAACTGGTTTGCATATTAGAGCATCCAAGTTCTGTGCCTCCTTGGTGGTCTACAGATGAAACGCCCAGGCCTACAGGCACTTAAGGGTACCTGCTCTACAGCATAAGAAGCGGTTTCAGAAGTATAATGTTGTCACGTTAAACTTTAAAGGGAAACAACAATTTCATAATGGAAGTACTTTTGGCGCTTCTGACAGATTCAGCAGACAAAGTCAGCATCTCCTGACCAATATGGAAAACTAAACCAACCTGTACTCCAGGCTACCTCGTGTCACAAAGCCAAATGCTAGATTACATCATCTGCGCTGAACAGGATTAGTGGGCCGATGTTCCAACACAACCAATGATCTGGCCTTTGGTTAATGTGACCAGCATCAGAGGGTGCTTGGAGCACAAAAATGGGCAAAAAAGGAAAAGTATTCCATTAATGCATGTTGGGGATAAGGGTGGTTAGAATAGAGTATGTGTTGTCCCTGAATAGGGGGTCTCTTTTAAAGTGCAAGTTCAAAAGCCTAGCACCACATTTGGCTTATGTCTGCACTCCGGTTGTCCAGCAACCAGCACTGGGAACTGCTGGCCATTTACCAGTGACACCCTGCCACTCATGCCATCTACATACTGTGACTGCAAAGCCTAAACTACTTTTAAAAATACAGATAGCACAAGAGGGATTAGGGAATATTGATAGTTCGCATATCATGGTCTTTTATAAGGTACGTTTTTATATTGAAAGTGCATTCATCAGGGGGTATGCAGCAAACATCTGTGGGTGTAAAGTAGTAAATAATAAAGCTACATAATATGAATAAATGACACAAAAATGGAGGAAAAATTACCTGCAGGAAGGCCACCATATCATTGGTACAAAACTCCAAGTTAATTCTTCTGATACAAACATACTCTCCCGACGGTTTGTACCGTGCCAAGTTTACCGTCATGAGGTCTTCAAATCCTCTCCCTGAGGAAGAAGAGAAAGCATCAGCAGACCATCAGATTCTAAATGGTACAAAATCACTTTGTAAACTAGGCCTGGACAAATCCCAGAAGATTTAGACAGGTCACTCTAAATTTCTTCTCCCTTGTATTTTTATCAATGAACACAGGGCATCCTGATTGACCGAGGTGAAGATTGTGACATCATCTGCCCATTTCTCCGCCTCTGCAAATCAGAGGCAGTCTTGTATATACCGATAAAAACACAAGGCTTCTCCTGAATGGCACTAGAAGCACTAAGCCCGACTCTCTGACAGCAGATGGGAAGTTGCCTGTACTGCTGTTTAAAACACAGCGGCAGTTACTGTAAGAAGCTAATGCTACTTACAGTCCATCTCAGCAAACCCAGCGGCCACATCATTCTATAATGGAAATACAGTAAAACCTTGGTTTGAGAGCATTTTGCAAGACAAGCTAATTTTTTTTAATACATTTTGACTTGATATACAAGCAGCGTCATATCACAACTGAGTATAAAAGAGAAGAGAGGCGCCTCTAAGGTACAACATCATTTAGCAACTCATATGGTTGATGATTAAAATAGGCACATCTAAGTATGCAGGCATCCGGGGTAAAGCTGTCCACATAGACCATCCTCCTCACCATCAACGTCGTCCCTTCCACTCTGCGCTCCACGAGCGGTTCAATCGCTCTAGGAGGGTAGTCTTCCCGGTCACGATTGCAGACTGACAGCGGTGAGAGCCAGCGGTGCGGAGGACAGTCTATGTGGACAGCTTTACCCCGGATGCCTGCATACTTAGATGTGCCTCTTTTAATCTTCAACCATGTGAGTAGCTAAATGTTGTACCTCCATTAAATGTAACCATATAACTACACTTAGAGGCTCCTCTCTTCTCTTTTATACTCTGTAGCTCCTGCTGGATTTTGCTTCTAACCCCCTGGTGGAGGCTTCCATCTGTGGATGGACATTTTATGGTTACACAACCTATCACATATTTATGAATAAATGGTTGTGGAACGAATCATTTGAGTTTCCATTATTTTTTATGGGGAAATTCACTTTGTAATGCAAGTGCTTTGGATTACAAGCATGTTTCTGAAACGAATTATGCTCGCAATCCAAGGTTTTACTGTAGTTTGTTTGGGCCAGCTTGGCCAAAATTGACTTTTTAAAGTTACATTAAACAGCGAGTTAAATTTTTTTAAGATGGTGACATTAATAACAGAGGCTCTCTGAATTTACTTCTAAATGATCAGCAATCCAGATATCTAGCTTTGGGCTTCCCTTCAGTTTTTAGATTGGGGAATTTAAAAACCTGAGACCACCCAGCCTTGTTCCCAGGCTCGGGAACAAGGAGTTCAGAGATATTTGCAGAGCAGGACTATCTGGTGCACAAAATCTGATTGGAAACGATCATTAGAGGAGTAGGCAAGTTGTACCCACATCGAGATAAAATGCTTGGCTACTATGTACCTGTCCCAGGCTGGTGATACATAGCAATTAAGACCAAACTGCTGCCCAACTAGCACAGAAAATATCAGCTGTTTACCTATGATAGTGAGAAGTTCGTAACAACTATTATCCGGAGCGTATACACCCATGGTGTCCGGACTGCGACAAGACGCTATGGACTCCGCGCTGGCAGCTTCATCGGGCTGAAGGAGAACGCAGGACAGAAAACCAAGGTAGACAAAGACAAGAAGAAACAAAGTCACTCTGTCAAATTACAATATCTCACTGATGAAAAAGCTGTCAATTTATAAAAACAAGTGCATAGTGACAGCACAGAAAAGCCACAATTTAAACAGTAACATTCCTGCTAAAATGTTTTTTCCTGGTTAAAGGACCTCCTCTATCGGTTGGAGGCATTTAACAGTGACACTGGTCATGTGCTGAAGACAAATAAGGTCTCATACACACTGGGCATTTTGCTAACTCTCATAGACAACTTGCCTCTTTAGAAAAAACGCTTGTAAACACATGTAACGTGCATGAAGCACTTGGGTGTTACAGTAATTAATTTCAATGGCCAGAATAATAAATTTATCCTGTCCATTGAATGAATTAACATGCCTAGCGTTAATACATTTTTAGAAGCGTTTACCAATGTCAAATGTTTTTTTTATGGCAAAATGCTGCTGCTCCTGGACGCACTGGCAGTGGGGTTTTTTCTGCCTCTAAACGCCTATGTTTGTATGAACACAGACTAACATGAAGGGGCATTTAGAGGCAAAAAAAAACAAAAAAAAAAACGCCAGAGGCCCCTAACAGCCACATTAAAAACGTCCAGCGTGCATGAGGCCTAAAGCAGATCTGCTACTTGCACTGGATAGGGAGGCACACTGCACTTGCCTTGATAAATTCTCCTATTGACTTTTCATTAGTGTGAAGATCACGATACAAAAACAATGATGGTAGACATCACAATGTAGAAGTCCCCAAAAAATATGTGATGCAATGAGAGTTATTACAACATGTAACATTACGTGTTATACTGGAGTGATGTAGATGACAATTAGATTTTTTTTTAATGGTCAGAATTAACAGCTACAAACCAAAGTAGATCCTACAAGTCTACACAGATTTCTCCTCTGAAGGTTTACACATACATATATATACTATATATATACTATATATATATATATATATATATATATATATATATATATATATATATATATATATATATATATATATATACATACACACACACACACACACACTATATTATATTCTACATATATTTATGATTTTATTTGTAAAAAGTTTACCATTTTTGTAAAGACATTCTTGTGATTTACAATTCTTTCCACGTAAAGCCTGGTTCAGCGAAGCAGCTTCCTGTGTCACCTCTTGTCCCCCAGTCTCCTCACTGTGCAATCCAGCAGTATTAAAGTGATTGTAAAGTCTTGTTTTTTTTTTAATGAAAATAACAAACATGTTATACTTACCTGCTCTGTTGCAGTGGATTTGCACAGAGCAACCTGAATCCTTCTCTTCACGGGTCCCTCTTCTGCTCTCCTGGCCCCTCCCTCTGGTCGAGTACCCCCACAGCAAGCAGCTTGCTATGGGGGCACCTGAACTGAGTCACAGCTCCCTGTGTCCGTTCAGACACATGGCCCAGCCCCGCCTCCTCTCTCTCCTGATTGGCCGACTGTCTTTGATTGACAGCAGTGGGAGCCAATGGCGCCACTGCCGTATCTTAGCCAATCAGGAGGGAGAGTCTCAGACGGCCGAGACAATCGTGGACATCGCTGGACAGAGATGGGGCTCAGGTGAGTATTAGCGGGGCTGCTGCACACAGAAGGCTTTTTATCTTAATGCATAGAATGCATTAAGATAAAAAACCTTCTGACTTTACAACTCCTTTAATCCTCTTCTTTTAGTAAAAATCTTAATCCGTCCTGCCCTCCCAACCCCCATTATCTTCTGGTGTGGTGGGGATTAATACAACCAAAAGAGCCATACACACGGGCTGAATATCGGGCGCATCAGCTGGTTCAATACAGCAGCCAGTCCAACAGGATCTGGACCCAGCTTTTTTCTAAGGGACATGATTTAAAAAGGTCTGCCGATCGGCAGCCAATGGCTCAGAACACAAATGCTCAGCGAGGAAGATAGTTGTACTAACATTGAATTGTTAGTACAGCGGCTCCTCCCAATCACTTTAGTTTTATTTCGTTCAGCCCGCTGGGTTAAAAGGAAAAAAAGAAATGAATAGTGTGTACTAGGCTTTGGAAGCAGTCACAGGCTCTCATCCAGAGAGCGTGAATGTGCATGCCCTTTCCAACCAGCTGCTCCATTCATAGAAGCATTACTATAGCTTCTATGAATGAAGCAGAATCTATGAATGTAAGGGAAAAGCTATCAATTATCCACCTGTCCTCCATTCATAGATCCTGTTCCATTCACAGAAGCTGCAGTATGGTGTGACAGACCTAGCCGGGACAGAGGCTTTTTGAGGGGACTGAATGCCAGCCTCTTGCCGACCGATTATGGGCCCTGGCATTTGGGGGAACGGTGCTCTTTGTGGGCTGTATGCCTGGGGACCCTTGAGGTGGTGTTACTTTAGATTCAGGTCCATGTCTCCCAAGACACACAGACTCTGGGGACCTGGGATATGCCATTGTGAAGGGAGTCACTAATAGGGGGAAAAGGGTGAATGAGAACCCCACTATTATCTGTGCTAGTCAGATACAATGCTGTATATATGTATATATAATGTGCGCTGTCTCATTGTGTTGTGTACTGTGCTAGTTTGGGTTGTGGCTGTATTTCAATGTTCTATTGTGTCTATCTGCCTTGGCTTATGGGATGTTTATCTCTATGGAGAGAGGGGGGATTCCTCCAGCAGCCCCCCTGCTAAGACTGTTTACTGATGAGAAGTTAAACACACCTGACCTGTGTGTCCGTTGTCATTGGACAGTTTAACCCGCCCTGTTTTCCAAGGGTGGGGGGGGAAGTGTTTTGAAGTGGGATCTGTATAACATGTGTTTGAATAAAGATTTTATTCCTGCCTGAACCTCAAGACAGAGCCTCGTCTCATATTTGGGGGAGAATTATTTGTATGGGTTCCTTCTTCAGCTGATTGAAGTGCTAGGTAACTGCCTTTGTGTTTGGGTATGGAATGTCCTAAACAACTTTAACCCCTTTCATACTCGGGGTGTCGTTACATATGGCTTCTATGAATGGAGCAGCTGGGCAGAAAGGGCGGGCACAGTCAGGCTCTCTTGATGAGGGCCTGTGAAGGCCTCTTAGTTGTATTAACCCTTGTGGCCTTAGAAAATTATGGCAGTAGAAGTGGGGGGCAGGACGGTGAAAGATTTCCACTAACAGACGAGGAATCAGCACAAGGGACACATCCTAATCACTGTAAATTATGTCCATTGACTGCACTTCGGCTTTAAAGTGTATCTATACCAAAAACTTTTTTTCCCCCAGTTTTGGATAGTATACTACTGCTACCCAGGGGCTCCGTTGGAGAGATCTCCCCTCACTTTCTGCACTGGGGACAACCTTTTACCAAACGGGAATTTAAAGAAAAACTGCAAAAAGGGAGTGTATAACAACAAATATTTAACAGGGGGTTTTAGCCTTCCCCCTAAAAAAATAGAAAGAATTGAATTCTGTCTTTATTGGTGTTAAGAGAGATTACCCCTCATTTCCTGTTCTGGGGACAAACATTTTACTAGACAGGACATGAAGGAACCCTTCTGACTGCAGTAAAACCAGTCAGGAGCTCTAACCCTTCCTCATTCTATCCAAAACAAAGGGTATAAATCAGGGGTCTCAAACTGGCGGCCCTCCTGTGGTAGCGAAACTACAAGTCCCATCATGCCTCTGCCTGTGGGTGTCATGCTTATAATTGTCAGCCGTGCAATGCCTCATGGGACTTGTAATTTCTCAATGGTTGGAGGGCCGTAAGTTTGAGAAACCTGGTATAGATGCACTTAATTCCTAAGTAGAAGAGGAATGAATGGCCGAAATGAAAAAGTCCTTTGACAAGTAACCACATTTATTGGTTAAACTTGATGGACAGGTATCTTTCTTATGTAACCATGTAAGGGAATACCACAAACATATTTACCCTACTTTAATTCTGCATTTAGATGCCCGAATGGAGTTCTACTTTACTTTTTCCTGGATCCTTAGTACTTATTTTACTAACTTACGTGAGGCTGAAACATTTCATCATTGGTTTACAAAGAACACTGGACCAGCCACATCAGTGCTTCCCCCAAAAAGGAGCCTAACATTGTATGTCTCACCCACAGATAATACACAACACAAATCTGGGTGGAAAAACGTGCACAAGCATGGAGAGAACAAACTCCACGTAGGGAGTGACCACCAGCCCACCATGTTGGAGGAAAAGCAACATGCATCATTAACACATTTTCTGACATGAAGACTTTGCTACTTAATTTCCTGGTGACTTTTGAAATCACTCGACAATGTGAATTACACTGATGCCTGTGATGTAAAAGTGGTCACACAAGGGCAGATGTGTCTCCAAGGAAACAGATATTAGAAGATCTGCTTACTGTTCCAGAGTACCATTGCTACCTTCCCTCTCAGAATTTATTTAACTGAAAATCTGGCACCCCCTATGCCATTGACATGAAACAACAGCAGCTTGCCACATTAGTAAACCAGTGTGTGGGATAACCAACTCCTTCAAAAGCCCTCGTTGTTAGGCTCCATACACACTGGGTTTAAAAAAATGTCAGTTCCCTTGTCAGAAGAAAAACGCTCATATAGCATGCCTTCCTCTTCCTGCCTCTAAAAATTGAGCTCAAAATATGCCTCTAATCATCCTGTGTATGGACACATAGGATAACATTGAGCTGCTTCTACAGGCAAAACTCCTGTAGAAGCAGCGATTTTAAAGCCAGTGTGCATGGAGTCTAACTCTGCTGTTAACATTCATCAAAGTTTTATATACCATTCCTACGGGCCCTTCCAGATTGATTGAAGGGGTGCTTCAAAGTTGAGCAAATACCCCCTTTAGAAGCACATAGCATAGAATGCATAGAGTGCTGCTCGTAGAGGCCCGCCTCTCCGCATAGAGTGCTGCTCGTAGAGACCCACCTCTGCAGAGAGTGATGCTCATAGAGGTCCACCTCCCTGCATACAATGCATCTTGTGGATGTACATCTCTCTGCATAGATACTCATGGACAGAAATGAGAATCCCCATTCTGCAGAATCACATGGCATGTATATGGTGTTCAGAGAAGTCACAAGCAGCCAAGTGATTTTACACAGCAAGGCGATGTCACAAACCTGCTATTCGTGTGTCAACCATTGGACACTGTACTTCTGTACTCGGCAGCATGTTGCTCATACAGTCTTCAAACTGCATCTCCCTGCAGCTTGTGCTCTTCTTCTGGTAATCCACAGCTGTGTCTGACTTCTGGAGGGTTTTTTAAAGCTGCTTCTGCATCGGCCAGGTGCTTCATCATTTTTCTTATTATTCTACCCTTTATACTACAAGCACATCACCCTGCAAAGTAAGTCACTTAAAACACAACAGAGTTCATAGGCCTAGATGCCACCAGTCAGCACCCACCTCTATCATGTGCTGGCTCCATGCAACAAGTAAAATCTGAGAGCTACAACAAGGACATACAAGGCAGCCATTGCTGATTGTTTTTTGGGAAAATGTGAGTATACTGTCTAGCATGCTGACCCAATGTCATCAGTACTTTAAAGTGAGAGACATGGGATAAGTATAAAGAGCAGGGAAATCAGAAGTCTTTACCAGCATACTTGTTCTGGGTCAGTCATTTAAAGTACTGAAGACAGAGGTCAGACAAGTAGCATTTTCAGATGGAGAAATCAGCAACTTTTCTTTTATGACAGGTTTCCTCTGGGATCAGGCCATTACAATCTTTGCTGATAGTAATTATTGGATTCTTGGGGCATATACACCTTGGAGTGCAAAAGGTGCCAAAAGCTTTTATTATATTAAAGCTTCCTTGTACCCTTCACCGACACCAGTCCTGGAGACATGTTGGCAGGTAGAATTTAGGCAATCATGCAAAGATTCAACTCAAACTTGACGCAAACCTGTGAGGAAAATAAAATACTAAACTAACAGCAGGACCAGGCAGCACCAGCTGTTAGTACATATCACTTACCTTTCTCATTCAGTCCCTGGAGTGCCCCTTGTGCTGTCTCTATCTCCTAACAGTGAAGGGGCAAGCCCTTTATCCCCATTTCACAATACAATGCCCAGGGTCTAAGTAACCAATCAGTATGCCCTGGCGCCATCAAATGGAAGGCACACCTATGTAAATACAGAGCCTCAGAATGTCACTTCAGAGAGTGCTCCAGCTACACCCGAATGACAAATGTTAGAGAAGACATATATGCTGAGAACTTCTGTTATTAGCTACTTGGCAAAACCATTAGTTTGGGATTTTTTCCCCCCCTCAAGGCATACTTAATACAGAGAAAAAACAGGTAAGCTGCATGTTCAGCTGAGAGAAAGTCATCGCCGACAGTCATTTTGATGACACACGGATTGACTACTGATGCAGGCATATTTAATTAAAAGGAGAAGTACAGCTAAAGCTTTGTTCATTCTGCACTCCTGTGGCCCCGTTTTCAGTACACAGCAGGCTAACGCATGCTATTAAGCTGATGTCACAGAGCTGGTCCAGGCTCAGGAAAGAACGCAACCATATGGTGGGGATCCGCCCACATGCTTTGACCGGGACCCAGGTCAGCCTCTCAATGAGCCACTGAGAGCCTGAGCCGGCCGCTCCCGCTTCCACAGCCCAGCGCTCCAGTGAGCGAGGGAGGGCAGAGCAGACAGCCAGTGACTCAGCCACCAGCTCTCTGCTCAGGGAGCTCAGAGAACCGGGTGATCGGCGGTGTTTGATTGCTCTGTTCTCAGTCTTAGAGCCGGCAGAGGACTGATGCTGCATCCACCAAGTAAGTAGGATTCCCCCCCAAAAAATCCCATACTTCTCTTATAACTCAAACAGCAAAGGATGATGGACAGAGCTGATCGTATGAAGAATAAAAAAAAAACCTCAACGTATTTATTAGATGCACATGAAATCCATTGTTAAACGACAGCTTCCATCCATGTCATGAAACTAATAAATAAAAAAATACATTTAGCAGCAGGAAGAAACCTTAAGCATTTTTTGTTGTTCAAAAATCAGATGACCGACCATACATAGGAACAAGAATGTAGAACAAAGTATGCTCCCTTTATAATATGTGGGTGAGCATCACACACACAGCACAAGTCAAGTACTTGAGAAGTCTGTAAAATGTCCATGAAAATGAAATGAAAGGTGTCGATACAGGCAGCACTGTTATGGATCACAGACTCATCCCTGCAGCCTGATCTATTGAGAGTCAGAGAGTGCAGTACACATCTCTACCATCTTTCCATATGCAGCCTGTTAATTCTGAGTTTCTTTATCTGTACACCACAGCAAATTTAGTATAAAATTATGTAGAAAACCTAGTAAAATGGGTTGCTATCATACTTCCTCTTCCCTCCTAGCACTGTGCTAAATGACAGAGGTAACACACAACTGTAGGAAGACTAATGACCGTGGAGAACGGGCTATAGAACGAATACTGAAAAGTACCCTGAAATCTAAGTGCGCTCTACAAGACCAGGCTGCTTGGGATGAGTCTGACCCTCATTCAGATGCCTCCATGCTGTACATACAAACACATGCTGCACTGATGGGCATTCCCACTTACTTTCTTTCGGGAGTCCCCTAAATGCGAGTCTAGAGGAAGGGAGAGGATTGGCTCAGCTTATAACAAGCATAGATATAGAACATAAAATGCAAGCACTAATCCTCTTTAAAGTGGACCAAAACTATAAAAACACCCCTGTTCTGTCCTGAATATCCCGTCCTTTAAGACTAATACAAAGTAAAAATTGGCACGTCTACTTACCTTTCCTAAAAAAATGAATGCTCTGAGATTTTGGTCATGCGATCTCACCTACAGGTAATGCCAATGGTACAGTCTGAGCAGCTGCTTAGACATCTCTGCCTAGACTTCAGTCTTCTAAGCTTAGGTCATATGACCAATGACCAGCTTTTGATAGCCTGGCCAGCTATGGTGGGCTAGAGAATCAATTACTTTAGGTAAGGTAAGCATTTAAAGTGAACTAGAAATTTTTTCATGTCAAGTGCGGGCATGCTAGGTACAGTGCAAGTGTAACACATGTATATCTCAGTGGCAACTCTTGGGTTCCAGACAAGCGGTTCTGCCTAGACTCAGATGATGTAATCAGTCTACTCAAAGCAGAAGGAAGAACTTCCTCAGTCTCTTCCCCCCAGGGATTGCACTTTACATTGTAACGTTGTAGAAAAGCAGAAGGTGAGAGGCTGTAGCAGGGACTGACATTTATGAACAAGGCCAAGAACTACAAAAACACTTGACTTTACATAACTGACATTTCTGAGAGGATATCTCAGTCCAAGAAATAGATCTTGACCCCTGAGGATGCCTGAACAAAGATGGCACAATCCTACAAAAAAGAAAAGCAGAAGCCACTAGGGGTCGACCGATATCGTTTTTTTTTCAGGGCCGATACCGATTTTTCAGCTGCCTTTCAGGCTGATAGCCGATATCAGGTGCCAATATTCTGTACACTTATTTTTACAGTGTCCTTTCCAAATTTTTTAAAATTTATTTTTCACTTTTAGTGCTGTCACAAGGAACGTAAACATCCCATGTGACAGTAATAGGCAGTGACAGTACACTTTATGGAGCGATCTGGGGTCTATAAAGACCCCTAACCCCTCCTCTGCACTTAAAAGTATTCAAAACGCCAAGATCGGCGTTTTTAAGTACTTTCTATTTTTTAAAACTGGCTCCTTTAGGATGCCAGTAATCCGGAAGTGATGTCATGACTTTTTCTGATTGCGGCTTCGTTTAGGTCTCCGGCCAGCCGGTGGACGTGCCGACCCCTAGAGGACACCAAAGCTGATTTACTAAAGGAGTTGACAAGCTTCACTGAATAAATTGAGTAAAGATCTACTTCAATTATCCAAGCATGTGAAATCAAATTCCTGCTCACTTTGAGTGCTCAAGCACGTTCAGATAAAACAGGAATTTGCACACAATTTGAGTGAATATTCTGAAGTTCTTTAGTAAATCAGCCAAATTATCAGGGGAATACTGTGAGAAGGAAAACTACCTCTACCCAACACTGCAGTGTGGTTTCCCCGCATTCAATTTGCTTAGCAGGAGAATGTGACTGGCTCCCTATGGAGCCGGTTCACATATCTACGTTGCGGCTGCGGAACGCAATGCACAGAAACGCTGTGAGTCTTTGGCTCCGTTTCAGGGCTGAATTCAGGCATAGATTCGGCCCCCGATTTGTCCCTGAAACGGGGAACAGGTACGCACAGCGCTCCTATGCGATCCGCAGTCGGTTCCAGTGTGAACCGAGCCTTACAAACAAGGCTACTGTGCGGGGCTCTTGGCCAGACAGCTGCAACATTCGCTCACACAGATCTTTGAATGAGAGAACAGCAACCGCGGTTCTCAAATAACTACCAAGGTGCTGATCAGTGCCCTGGAAGTTCACTGACAGTTTCTGCATCTGAGTAACTGTCTGCCTGTACGGAGATACGGGCAGACAACTCTCAACAGTGTCTGCAGGAGCCGAATACTGCACCCAATATCCACTGATCGCGGGAGCAATGCCCTGCAGGCTCAATTGTAAAACATTATTACATGCACATTTTTTTTTACCTTCAAAAAGATGTGCCTTTATTTATTATTTTATTTAAAGGTGAACTTATCCATTAACATGAATACCTATAACTGTCTCTAGGTCTACTTTAAGGATTGCTCTTTAATGCCAAGTAGACACCTTCCCAGAAAAACATTATACCTTTTGCCATATATAGTGACATGTCAGGAAATAATTGACATCAACCTATAAATTTCCTGTTTAGGTACCTTTTTTACCATCTATTAGTTATGGGAACAGGTTGTGGAAGAAGGGGTTATAGCAAAGGTCCACTTTATCCTTAATTCCTGTAATAAAAAACACTCAACTACTGAATCAAAACATGCAAAGCAGGCCACTGAAAGAGAAAGAAAGATTGAAGAAACACACGGAAGGGAAGTTTCTACTTTGTCACAAGAAAAAAAAAAAAAAAACTATTAAAAATACTGGGAGGAGGGGTATCAATTCCCTACAATGGGGATGAAGATTCAAACAACTGACCTCCAAAAAACTCCAGTTCCCTCAAGCCATCAACCAGGATCCGGTCAGAAACCCAACGCTGGAGGAAAAAAAAACAAGGAAAAAAAATTTGATACAAGGGTACAAAATGACAGACTAGGAACTGGCAGTACACCAGATCTGGGGATGTTCAGGGTTTTTGTCTATTATGATCAGGAATAAATAAGATTTTTAAAACAGCTTACCTGTAAAATCCTTTTCTTTGAAGTACATCAGGGGACACAGAGCCATAGTAGTTACTACTGTGTGGGTTATAGGCCACATTCAGGTGATGGACACTGGCATACCCTAAGACAAAAAGTGCACTCACTATATAACCCCTCCCTCTACTGGGAGTACCTCAGTTTTGTAGCAAAGCAATACACGTGTATACCAAGAAGGGAGGGACCTCTGTGTTCCCTGATGTACTTCAAAGAGAAGGATTTTACAGGTAAGCTGTTTTAAAAATCCTATTTTCTTTTCATACATCAGGGGACACAGAGCCATAGTAGTTACTATGTGGGATGTCCCATAGCAATGCCAACTGAAGGGAGGGAGACAACAAAAGTAGGGCACCAAGAGACTAGAGGACTTATACTGCTGCCTGCAGTACATTATGCCCAAAGGCGATATTCTCATGACCTTTTACATCTACTTGATAGAATCTGGTAAATGTATAGATTGATTACCAAGTTGTGGCCTTGCAGATCTGAGCCATGGAGGCTTGGTGATGCACTGCCCAAGAAGCACTAACAGCCCTGGTGGAGTGCGCTTTAATATGAAAAGGAGGAATTTTCCCCTTTAAACCATAAGCTTGAACAATCACTTGACGAATCCATTTAGAAATGGTAGATTTTGGCGCCACCTGTCCTCTTTTAGGACCGTCTGGTAACACAAACAAAACATCTGTTTTACGAATCTGAGCAGTCGCTTTTAAATAGACCTTGACCGCTCTCACCACATCAAGAGAATGTAGTGACTTTTCCTCCACAGAACGAGGTTCTGGAAAAAAAATGAAGGCAGAACAATATCCTGGTTTAAATGAAAACCCGACACTACCTTTGGTAGAAAATTAGGATGAGGCCGCAATACAACCTTATCCTTATGAATAATCAAATATGGCTCTTTACAGGAAAGAGCAGCCAACTCAGAATACTCTTCTTGCAGAAGATATGGCAACCAAGAAAACTATTTTCCTCGTCAAGAGGGTCGAGGGAAAATCTTGAATTGGTTCAAAAGGCTGTTTTTGTAAAGCCGACAGGAATAAACTTAAGTCCCAAGGGTTCAGGGGTGACTTAACTGGGGGATTAATCCGCGTTACCCCTGAATAAGGTTATGAACCAGAGAGTGTGAAGCAAGTGGTTGCTGAAAAAACACCTAGACACTGGCGAAAAAAAACTGAGGCACTCCCAGTAGTGGGCGGTGTTATATAGTGAGTGCACTTTTTGTCTTAGGGCGTGCCAGTGTCCATCACCAGAAGGTGGCCTATAACCCACATAGTAACTACTATGGCTCTGTGCCCCCTGATGTATGAAAAGAAAGAGATACATTTTTGTTGGGTGAACATGAAATATTCGTATTTTGTATCTTTAAGGCCCCTTTCACACGATAAGCCTGCTCGGATCCGCCTTTCTGTTTTTCAGACAGATCCACACGGGCCACCAATTGACTTCTATGGGCAGGCCGATGTCAGCGGAGATGTGTCTGCTGACACCAGCCTGCAATCCGATCCGAAAAGATCCGCTCAAAACAGACAGATGGCGACACGTTCGCCATTCGTCCAGAGGATCGGAAGAAAACAGTCTGTCCGTTTTCATCCGATCTCCGCATAGAGGACAGTGGGGCTCTGACAGGCCTGTCCCTGCACAGTGAGCAGAGACAGATCTGTCATCCGTTTGCTCAGTAGGGATCGACGGAGCGATCCCCTGCTGAGCTAGCAGAGTCCGTCCAAGGGATCCACCCTGTGTGAATGGGGCCTAAAGCCCAAGTCTCTAAAATGTATTTTGTTTTGGATATAGAGAAGCTTCATGTGTCTCGAGGAGACTATGGGATGGAAGGTTAGGAGAAACACATTTTAAAGTGGGAACAAAGTATATAGTGCTGTCTGTGCCTTCCTATCCTGGTGACACCATGGGGTTGATTTACAAAAACTGGAGAGCGCAAAATCTGGTGCAGCTCTGGAAATCAATCAGCTTCCGTTTTTTTTGCCAAAGCTTAATTATACAACTGAAGTTAAAAGCTGATTGGTTTCCATGCACAGCTGCACCAGATTTTGCACTCTCCAGTATTAGTAAATCAACCCACATTATTTGTATAGATTCCCAGGGAGGAACAGTAATTTTATGTCAACAGCGATGAGCTCAGGCATGTCCAGACACAAGTCTGAACCCGCCTGAGACATCCCGCTTTGAAGCTGACAGCCGATTACAGGTGGCAGATGCATACTCCACCCCATAGCTACAGGTATACATGCCCCTTGCATATATACACATGACATCATAGTGATGTTATTATCCAAATTTAATAACGTTGGCTCACTGTGCAGTAGTGTCTTGTCCTCACCTGCATGCAGATAAAAAGGCCTTAAATTGCTCAGGCAAAGAATAAAATTACCTTTAAGTCCAGAAACAGTGGCTAGACATAACTACTTTCTTTCTATCCCGCTTTACCAGGGGAGCAAAAAAAGGATGCCTGGCGATCCTCTGGATCAGCTGTAGTTGTGTATATGGAGGTTTTCCATTTGTTTTTGTTTTTTTGGATGAACTAGATGTCTTTTTTCACTCTATGTACCTCTGTCTGCTCACCCCCTCTGTCTAAGAAAGGCTTCCTCTAATTTTGGAGAGATCTCCTCTCATTAGGGTCTTCTTGGGATAGAAAACGTCCCCAACGGAACACAGACAGCAAACAAATGAATAAATCTTCCTGCATGTTTGACCCGCCCTGTATATGGCTGTATTTCTCACCACTCTCTGACCAGTGGCAGTTCTAGTGTGATGACACTAGAGAGCTGCCATCTACTCACCGGACACTTTATTAGGTACACCTTGCTAGTACCGGGTTAGACCCCCTTTTGCCTTCAGAACTGCCTTAACTCTTCATGGCATAAATTCAACAAGGTATTGGAAACATTCCTCAGATTTTGGTCCATAGCGACACAATAGAATCACGCAGTTGCTGCAGATTTGTCAGCTGCACATCGATGATGCGAATCTCCCATTCCACCACAACCCAAAGGCGCTCTACTGGATGAGATCTGGTAACTGTGAAGGCCAATGGAGTAAAGTGACCTTCTTGTCATGTTCAAGAAACCAGTGGTGAGATGATTGGAGCTTTGTGACTTGGTGCATTATCCTGCTGGAAGGAGCCATCAGAAGATGGGGACACTGTAGTCATAAAAGGATGGACATGGTCAACAACAATACTCATTTGATATTAAAGGGCCCAAAGTGTGCCAAGAAAACATTCCCAACACCACCAGTCTGAACCGTTGATACAGTGGATCCATGCTTTCACGTTGTTTACTGCAAATGCTGACCCTACGATCTGAATGTCACAGCTGAAATTAAGACTCATCAGACCAGGCAACGTTTTTCCAATCTTCTATTGTCCAGTTTTGGTGAGCCTGCGCAAATTGTAGCCTCAGTTTCCTATTCTTAGCTGACAAGAGTGTATGTAAGTGGTGAACCACAGAGAGAAATATTATATTCTCTAATGAAATGTTGCCAACATCCCTTTAATATTTATTTGTAATGGTGTTGGGAGTATTGTTGCTGACCATGTCCATCCTTTTATGACTACAGTGTACCCATCTTCTGATGGTTCCTTCCAGCAGATGGAGGAAATCTATGTTCATTCTTGAATTTGTAAATAATGTACTATGTGTAAATTTTTCCTTGTTTTGCACAACATGTGCTGTACTAATTGTGGTCATGTTTTTATACATGCTTTTTAATTCTCTTTCTAAATAAATGTTATTTTATGATATACATATATTTTTTCTTTTTTCTGTTCACCCCTAAAGTCCTACTGTACCGGGGGGTACTTGTGTCCCTTTTCAAGGGTCCTTATACAATAGCTGAGAAAAGTGGCACCTGGTGTGGTCTTCTGCTGCTGTATCCCATCTGCTTCAAGGTTCTATGTGTTGTGCGTTCAGAAATGGTATTTTGCATACTTTGGTTGTAATGACTGGCTATTTGAGTTACTGTTGCCTTTCTATCATCTCCAACCAGTCTGCCCTTCTCCTCTGACATCAACAAGGCATTTTCCTCCACATAACTGCCGCTCACTGGATATATTCTCTTTTTCGGACCATTCTTTGTAAACCCGAGAGATGGTTGTGTGTGAAAATCCCAGTAGATCAGCAGTTTTTGAAATCCTCAGACCATCCTGTCTAACACAAACAACCATACAACGTTCAAAGTCACTTAAATCCCTTTTCTTCCCCATTCTGATGCTCGGTTTGAACTTCAGCAAGTCATCTTCACCACATCTAGATTCCTAAATGCATTGAGTTGCTGCCATGTGATTGGCTGATTAGCAATTTGTGTTAACAAGCAATTGATCGGGTGTACCTAATAAAGTGACCAGTGAGTGTATATTGCTGCTGGACTTACCGCCAGATGCTCCAAGAATTCAGGGACCAGATGAGAACTAAATGTTACAAAAGGAAATAAAAAAATTCCTACATGGAGGACAACTTACAAGAAAAGACATGAGGTCCTCTTTATGCCAAATAGATGTTAAGATGCCATAAACTAGAACCTGAAAAGTTGGAAAAGATCTGATTAATTCCAATAAAACTCTCATTTATTCAAAGTAAAACCTCAAGCAGAGAGCTAAACATGCAGTTAGAATGTATTAAATTATTAGTCAAAGTTGTCACCATGACTACACACAGGACCCCCACTGAACTCCTGTCACCATGACTACACACAGGACCCCCACTGAACTGTTGTCACCATGACTACACACAGGACTCCCGCTGAACTGTTGTCACCATGACTACACACAGGACTCCCGCTGAACTGTTGTCACCATGACTACACACAGGACTCCCGCTGAACTGTTGTCACCATGACTACACACAGGGACTCCCACTGAACTGTTGTCACCATGACTACACACAGGACCCCCGCTGAACTGTTGTCACCATGACTACACACAGGACTCCCGCTGAACTGTTGTCACCATGACTACACACAGGACTCCCGCTGAACTGTTGTCACCATGACTACACACAGGACTCCCGCTGAACTGTTGTCACCATGACTACACACAGGGACTCCCACTGAACTGTTGTCACCATGACTACACACAGGACCCCCGCTGAACTGTTGTCACCATGACTACACACAGGACCCCCGCTGAACTGTCACCATGACTACACACAGGACCCCCGCTGAACTGTCACCATGACTACACACAGGACTCCCGCTGAACTGTTGTCACCATGACTACACACAGGACTCCCGCTGAACTGTTGTCACCATGACTACACACAGGACTCCCGCTGAACTGTTGTCACCATGACTACACACAGGACTCCCGCTGAACTGTTGTCACCATGACTACACACAGGGACTCCCACTGAACTGTTGTCACCATGACTACACACAGGACCCCCACTGAACTGTTGTCACCATGACTACACACAGGACTCCCGCTGAACTGTTGTCACCATGACTACACACAGGACTCCCGCTGAACTGTTGTCACCATGACTACACACAGGGACTCCCACTGAACTGTTGTCACCATGACTACACACAGGACTCCCGCTGAACTGTTGTCACCATGACTACACACAGGACTCCCGCTGAACTGTTGTCACCATGACTACACACAGGACTCCCGCTGAACTGTTGTCACCATGACTACACACAGGGACTCCCACTGAACTGTTGTCACCATGACTACACACAGGACTCCCGCTGAACTGTTGTCACCATGACTACACACAGGACTCCCGCTGAACTGTTGTCACCATGACTACACACAGGACCCCCACTGAACTGTTGTCACCATGACTACACACAGGACTCCCGCTGAACTGTTGTCACCATGACTACACACAGGACTCCCACTGAACTGTTGTCACCATGACTACACACAGGACTCCCGCTGAACTGTTGTCACCATGACTACACACAGGACTCCCGCTGAACTGTTGTCACCATGACTACACACAGGGACTCCCACTGAACTGTTGTCACCATGACTACACACAGGGACTCCCACTGAACTGTTGTCACCATGACTACACACAGGACTCCCGCTGAACTGTTGTCACCATGACTACACACAAGACCCCAGCCTGTACTGTCAATAATCCCCATACTTGAGCTCTCCCCCCATATGAAGTACTGAGGACAGCACTCTTCAATACCAGACTACTACACACACACCACCTGGCCTGCCTTGTAGTACACTACACCCCCTCCTAGGAGATACAATACCAAACACGGGGTGCTCCCCCTCACCCATGACCGGAGTACAGAGAACCCACACCCTCCTCCCTGCTAGGACTTGTAGTCCTCCCCAGAAACACACACATACACACCCCTCTCTCTGAACGCCTGCCCGGCTCTCCGCTACTTCCGCTCTGCACCGGAAATGACCCGGCCTGGGCGGAGACCGCCTGCACGTGTCACTTCCGGTGCGGCCTGTAAGTCAGAAGGGGAGAGTGGAGGAGAGCAGAGGAGCTGCTGTTCGGGGTAATATGGCGGACTGGGGGGGTGAATGGTACACCGGGGCTTATATACGGCTCATGGCATCCATATATGTCTGTGTGTATATATACATGTATAGAGAGCTGTGTATGGAGGACACTGTTACAGGACACCTCCAGCACTCTGTATAGTCATCATACATGAAGTACACAGGAAGGGAAGTGTGGTCTCAGGTAGAAGGAGGGCATGATTTGGTGATAATGTTAGGAGTGCTAGATATCTATCTATATCTCTTTTAGATACCTTTTGACTATGAACTGGAAATATAATGTAATATGTCCCCCTTCTGGACTTCTACATGATGGCAGCTGGGTGGTATGGCGGTGTGGGTGGGCTGTGGCACCTTCATTACAGCGCAGGGTTACCGGCAGCGATATTGTGACAGCAGCCTGCAAACATACAGCAGCGATCATGGGACTGGCAGGTCTGCAATAGCTGGGGGGCCCCAGGTTGCCTACCCCTGCTTTAAACCATGGGTGCTCACACTGTCCTCCTTCAGCTGTTTTTGTTTATTTCAGGTACTTGTATAGCATCTCAATTTACGTAGCGCTTTATTGTATATCCACTTCAGTCCCTGGCCTCAAATTGCTTACAATCTAAGGTTCCTAGCTCACATTCAGACATACACATACTAGGGCCAATTTAGACAGGAGCCAATTAACCTACCTGCATGTCTTTGGAGTGTGGGAGGAAACCGGAGTACCCGGAGGAAACCCACACAGGCAGAACATGCAAACTCCAGGCAGGTAGTGTCTGGGTTGGGATTTGAACCAGTGACCCTTTTGCTGCTAGGCAGAAGTGCTAACCACTACACCACTGTTGCGGAACTACATGTCCCATCATGCCTCAGCCTTTGGGAGTCGTGCTTGTAACTCCTCAGCTTTGCAATGCCTCATGGGACTTATTTATTTTATTATTTATTTTAGGTACTTATATAGCGCCGTCAATTTACGCAGCGCTTTACACGTACATTGTACATTCCCCAAGTCACATTCATACATACTAGGTACAATTTAGACAGGATCCAATTAACCTGTCAGCATGTCTTTGGAGTGTAGGAGGAAACCGGAGTACCCGGAGGAAACCCGCACAGGGAGAACATGCAAACTCCAGGCAGGTGGTGTCGTGGTTGGGATTCAAACCAGCGACCCTTCTTACTGCTAGGCCAAAGTGCTACCCACTACACCACTGTGACTTGTAGTTCTGCAACAGCTGGAGGGTCACAGGTTGAGCACCCCATGCTTTAAACTATTTCGAGCACTCGGGAATCACATGGTCAGAAGCCAGTCCTGCTGGCTACAACCCTGGAGCCCCAACTGGGAACTGCCTGCAACAGCTCAGCCTTCATGCTGTCAGTGCGCTCTCTGCACATAAACATTCGCCGCCCAGTGATGTATATGTGCAGTGTGTGAGTGTTAAAGCTGGTATGTGAGGGTGCCTAGGCACTCCTGTACCTTTAACTTCATAGCTGTATATCTGTGTGTGATCTAAGTCACTGCTGCCTTTGACTGATCGTCTCACTTGATGGTAATGCTCTTTTGCTCATTGTTTTCTTTGCTGGAGGCTCTGATATCAGAAAGAAAAGCCTTGCCTCTACCAAGATGGCGGCCTCCATACAGTGACACAAGCTCTTTTGATCACTGTTCTTTGCTGGAGGCTGTCACGAGGAGGAAAGTCCTGCCTCTACCAAGATGGGGCCTTCATACAGAGACAGCTCTTTTGCATCCTTCTCTCCTTGCTGGAGGCTCTGTCATGAGGAAGCAAAGCTCTGCCTCTACCAAGATGGCGGCCACCATAGAGAGAGAGAGAGCGCTTTTTTACTCACTGTTCTCTTTGCTGGAGGCTCTGTCACAAGGAAGCAAAGCCCTGCCTCTACCAAGATGGCAGCCTCCATACAGAGACATAGAGCTGTTTTGCTCACAGTTCTGGTTGCTGGAGGCTCTGTCGTGAGTAAGCAAAGCCCTGTTTCTATCAAGATGACGGCCTTGATTCAGAGACACAGAGCTCTTTTGCTTACTGTTCTTTTTGCTGGAAGCTCTGTCATTACCAAGATGGTGGCCTTCATTCAGACATACAGAGCTCTTGTGCTCACTGTTTACTTTCCTGGAGGCTCTGTCATGAGGAAGCAAAGCCCTGCCTCTACCAAGATGGTGCCCTTCATACAGAGACACAGAGCTGTTTTGCTCACTGCTGGAGGCTCTGTCATGAGGAAGCAAAGTCCTGCCTTTACCAAGATGGGGGCCTTCAAACTGACACACAGCTTTTTGCTGCCTGCTCTCCTTGCTAGAGGCTCTGTCATGAGAAAGCAAAGCCCTGCCTCTGCCATACAGAAAAACAGAGCTCTTTTGCTCACTGTTCTCCTTGCCGGAGGCTCTGTCTTGAGAAAGCACAGCCCTGCCTCTACCAAGATGGCGGCTTCCATACAGAAATGCAGAGCTCTTTTGCTCCTTGCTGGAGGCTCTGACTTGAGGAAGCAAAGCCCCGCCTATACGAATATTAGCTTTCAGAGTTCTGTTCCCCTTTAATGAAAACAAGCACCATGCACAGCAGCAGTATTACAGCGCATGCTCCTTCCTGTGAAGTGTGAGGCCGCTATTACTAAGGATGTCATCAAATATGGTGACATTCAAAACGGCCATCACCATAATTTTCAGATGTAAGAATATATCCTCTGTGGAGCTCACATGAGTTCTGTACTGTTCGGCTTCTGGTGCAGCTCACTGCGTATGTAGTGACAAAGCTTTAGCCCCCATTCACACCAGTGCGAATTGACAGTTACAAGTCGCATCCCAGTGTTGGCAATAGAACCGTTTAAACTGGTGCGACTCGTGGCACAGCAACTTTGAAAAAGGTTCCTACACTACATTTTCCTGATTTCATTGCAACTTGCATAGACCTCTGTTAAACAAAGTCACAAGCCGCAATGAAATCGGAGGTGCAAATCACACTGATCCGTCGCTTTGAAATTGTGCCGAAGTAGCGCGATTTCAAAGCTGTATCAATGTGAACCAGGGCTTAAAGGGTACACCTTTTCTTGAAAGTGAACTAACTCCCAATATCCTGGCTTCCCCTCGGGACTCAGCTGCACATAGCAGCCCAAGCCCTATGCTGCCGGTGAACATTGCAGTACACAGCCATAGAGTATCTCTCGTAATGCTCACAATGGCAAGTGCTCATTGGTCAGCACGTGACTGTGCTGACCAATGAGAACTGCATCGGAGGCTGCTTCTTCCGGTAAGGTGAATAAAGAAGCGGAGCATTATAACGGATGCTCACTGCAGGGCTGTGTTATTGAGTTTTATAGACTACTTCGACGGGAGCATCACTAGCGCAATGGGCTCTGGAGAGGTGGCCTGAGTATTAGGAGTGAAGTTTCCTTTTAATATTTGTGAAAAGGTGAACTAACCCTTTAAAACTCCATTGGCACTGTACAGCAGTACGTGGAATCTTTACGCTGTTTTTTTTTTTGTTTTTTGTTTTTTCCTCTTGTCACTCTATGTACTGTACTGGCTTTGTACAGCATATGATCCATTCCATCAATGTATAGAATCTCAACATAAAAATAATGGAGCTCAACACTCTATCTGGTAAGCAGTGCATGAGAGTGAAGGGTGTCACTCATTTTTTATTTATTTTTATTTTTTTTCACTCTATGGACTATTGACGTTGTATATATCATTTGAGCGCTGCACTATTGTTTTAAGTGTTTTGTATCTGGACACAGCAGCTATGTATTTTTACACCAGTTTTTGCATTTAATGTATAGAATCAGTGGAGTCTACATCTATTGTAACAATATGCTGTATACATTGTATGTGCTATTTCACTGGTATAACTGTGTGAATGTAAACATTGTAAGTGTATGTTCCTAGCTGTCATATTTCCTAATACATGCTGGAATTGAAGGCTGAATATATATCTATATCTATATCCTTTTTTTTTTTTTTTTTTTTTTTTTTTTTTTATACTGCTGGTACACTGTGTGTCTCAGGTGACATGTGGCCTCCTGTCCCTGTCAATCATTGAGACGCAGTGAGACTCCTAATGCAGAGTCACCCTCTAGAGCAGCCTTTCTCAACATTTTCAGCACTGAGGAGCCCTTAAAATAACTTACTGGTCTTGGGGAACCCCTGCTAAAAATTACTATAGCTACAATTTATGGTACATTAGTGTGATGATCAGTGGGAAGTATGCTCCTTACACTTGTGGACATCGAGAAGAATTAGCTCCTTACAGATAGCTAAAAAGATCAATGGTGTCCACGGGAACTTATCTGAAATGCAGAAATTGCTTATTGCTCAAGGAACCCCTAGCAACCTCTGGAGAAACCCTGGGGCTCCATGGAACCCTGGTTGAGAAACCCTGTCCTTGAGTGTAGATTAGAATGAGCTCCTTGTGTATATGATAAACAAGAATCTTTAAAGCTTTACAAAGTTTTGTTTCCCAAATTTAACAGAGTCATTGGGAAGGATGTACCATATTTATCGGCGTATAACACGCACTTTTTTTTCCCCTTAAAATCAGGGGAAAATCATGGGTGCGTTATACACCGATCCCTGCTGTCTCTGAGGGAAGAGGAGCGAGCGCCGCTGAATTACACAGAGCCGCGATTTCCTGTGTATCCAGCGCTCCGTCACGCACAGCCACGCTTCCTGGCCCCGCATTTGGCCACTGTTCTGTCTATCATATGAGCAGGGCCAGGAGGCGTGGCTGCGAGCGACGGAGTGCCGAGTACAAAGGAGATCGCGGCTCTGTGTAATTCAGCGGCGCTCGCTCCTCCTCTTCCCTCGGAAACAGCAGGGATAATCCAACACTGGCGAGGCTGCAATGATGGGAAAGGTGAGGCTGCAGATGGGCACTGAACAGGCTGCATTGTTGGTCAGTTTATAGGCTGCAGATGGGCACTGAGCAGGGTGCATTTAGAGCTGTGACTCTAAATTTGCTTCAAGGTTCTTTATTTAAAATGTAAGTTTTTTTTCCTTAAACTTCTCTCCTAAAATTGGGATGCGTGTTATACGCTTGTGCATATTATACACCGATAAATACAGTACTTTAAAGACCAAATCCACCTTGCTAAAAAAATACTTCATGTATATATTTCTTTAATCGTACATCACGGGACACAGAGCCATAGTAATCACTATGTGGGTTATAGGCCACCTTCAGGTGCTGGACACTGGCACACCCTAAACAGGAAGTTGCCTCCCTATATAACCCCTCCCATACCGGGAGTACCTCAGTTTTTTCACCAGTGTCTAAGGTGTTGGTCATGAGTGAAGATGTGCTGTGCTCAGCTCCACTGGAGCGATTCTTGCTGGGGCTAAATATGCAGCCGGATCCATTCAAAGTGTTTTTTAGGCCAAATTGAATGGTACCCGGGCCTCATGGTGGAAGAAACAAGGTGTTGGCTGTAACGCTTCTCTTTTTAGAGAGCTGGACCCCGGGATCCAGTACTTTGGTATTTTAAGCCATAAAGTTTTACTGGCAGGGTGCTATTACAGGTCCAGGAGTGTGGGTTCCCCCGAGGGTCCCCGGTTCCTGAAGGTTTGTTAACGGAACCCACCGTGATGGGTAAAGATTGGGTCTGTTGGTTTTACCACAGGAAACCCTGCGGTGGGAAAGGTAAGTGGAGTTTTTCTTAGAAATTTTTACATTTTTCTTATGAAATGTCTCCTTTAAAAAAAAAAAAAAAAAAAAAGTAAATGTTGTCATGCCTAAGTGTCACCACTGGGAGCTGTATGGAGCATGTACCTTCTCATGCTTTCCTCAGAGATCACGCTGTATCAGGAGACAGCAGGCTCTTTTCCTTCGGTGAGCAGCTCAGACCTCTGGTGAGTTTGGAGGGGTTTTTGCTTCCACCAGACACCCCCACCTGGGCTAAGCTCTCCCCCTCTTCACAGGGAAGGGGAGAGCTAAAACGATCGCTGATGCCGTTTTCTTCCACTGCCCCTGCACGGCGGCGGCTCTCAGGTTTCCTCCTCGCATCCCTCCCTCATACACAAGCCAATCCCGTTGAATCGGAGGCCCGCGCTCACGCGGGAAAGCTCTCTTCTGAAAAAGAGAGGGGGGGTGCGATGCGAGGAGGGGGCGGGGCTTAGCGTGGCGTTGGCGTCCTCCAGCGCGGGAGTATGTTTTAAAAAACTCCATTTATGCTGGCTGCAAGTTGTCACAGGGACACAAGAGCAAAGAGGGGCATGAAAGAGGCTTGGTGACGCAGGCATTCCTATTTTGACACATTTACTATTCACATCAGGCTAAGCGTTAATAGCAGCGGCAGTGGCTGGACTATAGCTCAAGCAGTGGATATGATCCTTCTGGGAGTACCTCTGCTTTTGTGCATTGGGCTATGATCGGAAGGGGGGCTAGAAACACCCCAAAAGAGGGCTAAAGGGATCTCCCTCAAACTCTGAAAGCCTAAAACTTATCTCTGCAATGGCATCCTCCCCTGAGAGGGGGTGGCTGGTCAGAGTGAGCCTTCAGGGGCCATGGAATGTTTGCAGCTGTTTACAACTCTGCAGCCCCTGCCTATATTTCTAAAAAGGTTTTTTCTCAGCCATGATAGGCTAAGAAAAAGGTTAACGACTTTAATCGCATCCCAAATTGGGATAAAATGCGACAGATTCCATTCTATTACCCGTAGGACCCTCAAACTGAGGATCTGGGGGCGGGAGAAGATGTTTTCTCTCAGAGGACCGTGAATAGGCTGATGACTCCTTCTTAGGGGTCATATGCGGAAGATCAGCCTCACATTGTGGGTGCAATTTCTTACTGAATTGGTCCGCTCCACATTTTATGCTACCCTTAACTGAGTGTCCTCTTCTTGTTTTTGGTTTCGCTAAAGCCTCCTCAAAGCTGTGCATGCCTTTCCTGTCCATTCATTGTTGGGAAAGTTAATGTATTCTGAGTGGGATCACCCAGATAAGCATTTTTTCCCTCCTAAAAAGTTTTTCACACTTTATCCTATGGAGGAAAAAACTTTCTAAAGGTGGAAGATACCAGCAATTGACGCTGCTATATCTTCTGATTAAAAGTCTGACTTGTCCCGCAGAGAATTCTCAAATACTTAGGGATCCAACGGATAAAGAGTTGGAATTCCTATTAAAAAAAAAAAAAAGGAAAAAAAAAAAAAGCCATATATTGTTTTTCTAACAGGTTGAGTCTCTCAGCCTGGGCTGACAGTAATCGGTGTATGTCAAATCCTTGAGAGACCAGTTTAAACAGGTGCTCAAAGTTATCCCTGTTTAGCAGGCCCAGGTTCTGGCAAGCTCCTAGTAGCTTTATGTTGGCAATAGACGCTATGAGAGATTCTATCTTCAGGCCTCACGCCTTTCGCTGGGCTGGTACATATGTATAGAATACTATGGTTGAAAAATTGGTCAGCCGAAGCGCCATATAAAAAAAAAAACAAAAACTCCTGGCTGGTTTTCCTTTATGCGGTGAACAGCTGTTTGGAATATCTTGGATAATTCATCCAAAGAATTTCTAGTGGAAAGGTACCCCTTTGCCATTTAAGAAAGGGAGTAAATGTATTTCATTTATACAAGCCCCTTCTCCAGTGCCAGGGGCATCAGCCTCCAGGCAGTCACGACGGCTTTCGCCGTAAAGTTCAAGAGGTAATCCTCAGGGACAAAAGAAACCTACAAACCAGATACTAAAGCCACCTTATGAGGGGGCGCCCCTGCTCGCTCCGGGGGGGGGGGGGGGGGGGGTGGAATTCTGCGGTTCTCAAGGGTCTGGCAGAAAGAATGTCGAGACAGATGGGTAGCTTCTTCAATAGCTCTAAAGTACAATCTGGGGTTTCCTCGTTTTCTCAGATCAAACATTCCTAAGATCCAGATAAAAAGAAGTCTCTCTTCTAGCATTGGACCATACTTTAGCAGGGTGGTCATGCTGGTCCCCATGAAAGAGCTGGTGTTGAGGTTTTATTCAAACCTTTTTTCACAGCAAAATCGAATGGGGATTTCAAACCCATTCTGGATCTAAGGAATCTAAACCGGTTCCTGAATATCCACTCTTTTTCGCATGGAGTCAATCCAATCAGTTGTCTCCATCTTACAAGGAGGAAAACTTTTTACGTTGATCAACGTCAAGGGTGCATACCGCCATGGGCATATTTCCCTGCTCACTAGAAATATTTACTTTTTAAGAGTAGAAAATCTTCATTTTCAGTTTGTAGCTTTGCTTTTGGTCTAGCTACTGCACCTTGTGTTTACAAAGGTTTTGGCTCCTCCTTTAGGCAGACTAAGGGCCCAAGGTATAACTGTTATAGTCTACCTAGACGAACGGCTCTTGATAGACTAGAAGTATGGTCACCACATTCAACTACCTGGAATACCTAGGTTGGATTCTCAACCTAGAGAAATTTTCCTTAAAACCATTAAGGAGATTAAAATACTTGGGTCTGTTCATACATACACCCAGAAAAGGGTATTCTTGCCCCAGGAAAAGATCAGCGCCATAAAGAACTGATTAAAGTGGTCGAGGCAAGATGAATCGTTCTATTCAGCTTGCATGAAGGAAAGATGGTGGCTTCATTCAAGGCCTTTCCTTATGCTCAGTTTCATTCGAGACTGCTGCAAAACGGTATCTTATTGGTTTGGAAGAAGAGGGTTCAAGCTCTAGATTTTCCAATGTGTCTGACTCCAAAAATGTGCCGGAGCCTCAGTTTATGGTTAATAACCAAAAAAACTGCAAAGGGAAAAATCCTTCCTATAGTTACCTGGGAAATGGTGACAACATATGCCAAACTTTTTTAGGTTGGGGAGCAGTGCTGAAAGAGATAACTGTTAAGAGAAGTGGTCCAGATCAGAAATGACCTTGCCCATTAACATTCTACAGATTCGGGCCGAGCGCTTGGTCCCGAGGGCCCGGATGTTTAATTTGCTGAGCTGTCCTGTCAGGATCCAATCCGACAGTGCCACAGCAGTGGCCTATATCAATCACCAAGGGGGCACAAGAAGTTGTGCGGCCCAGAGAGAGGTGAATCATATCCTATCTTGGGCAGAAAACAATGTAGCTTGCCTGTTGGCAGTTTTTCATTCTAGGAATAGAAAATTGCCAGGCGGTCTATTTGAGTCGCCAGCAGTTGTTCCCAGGAGAATGGTTCCTTCACCCCGATATCTTCTGACAATAGGTCAAAGATAGGGGATTCCAGACGTAGATCTGTTTGCGTCCAGATTCAACAAAGAGATTGTCAACTTTGTGTTAAGAACAAAGGATCTGATAGCATACGGAACAGGTGCCTTGGTGTTTTACCGTGGAATCAGTTTTACGCATTCCCTCCTTTTCTGCCTGCATCCATGACTTCTTCGCAGGATCAAGCAGGAAGGGAATTCGGTGATTCTTGTGGCCCTGAAGATCTTGGTATGCAGAAATCGTAAGGTTGGTGGTAGGGGTTACCACAACGTCCAGACCTTCTCTCGCAAGGTCCAGCATTTCATCTTACCTTTCAAATGCTAAATTTAACGGTTTCTTGCTATTGAGACCCACATTCTGAGGAAACGTGGGCTGTCAGGTTCAGTGGTATCTACCTTGGTTAATGCAAGGAAGTCTGCCGCCATAATCATATATTATGGAGTCTGGAAAGCAGACTTTTGGCACCCCAGGAAAATAGTTCATAGGTAGAATCCTTGACCTTCTGCAGATGGGGTTAGAAATAAAGCTGGCTTTGAGTACTTTCAAAGGACAGGTCTCGGCCTGTCCTCGACCACTTGCTTCGCATTCTCTGGTTAGTAGCTTTATTCAGGGAGTAACATGGCTTAATCCTCTGGTTAGGTCACCCCTGAACCCTTGGGTCTTGAATTTAGTTCTATCAGCATTACAAAAACAGATTTTTTGAGCCGATACGACATATTCCCTTGGTCCTTTTTTTTTTTTTTTTTGACAAGGAAACTAGTTTTTCTGGTAACTATATCTTCTGCAAGAAGGGTATCAGAGTTGGCTGCTCTTTCTTGTAAAGAGCTATATTATTATTCACAAGGATAAGGTAGTATTGCGTCCTCATCTTAACTTTTTTCCGACGGTAAAATCAGGTTTTTATCTAAACCAGGATATTGTTCTACCTCCGTTTTTTTCTAGAACCCTGTTCTGTGGAAGAAAAATCACTACATTCTCTTGATGTGGTGAGAGCAGTCAGTCTACTTAAAGGCGACTGATCAGATTCTGAAAATGGATGTTTTGTTTGTATTGCCTGAAGGTCCTAAAAGAGGACAGGCAATATCAAAATCTACTATTTCTAAATGGATTCAACAAGTAATCGTTCAAGCTTATGGTTTAAAGAGGTAGATTCCACCCTCTCAAATCAAAACGCACTCCTCTAGGGCTGTTAGTGCTCTGTGGGCAGTGCATCACTCAGCCTCCATGGCTCTAATCTGCAAGGCCGCAACTTGGTCTTCAATCCATACATTTACAAGATTCTATCAGGTGAATGTAAAAAGGCATGAGGATATGGCTTTTGGGCGTAGTGTGCTGCAGGCAGCAGTATAACTCCTCTAGTCTCATGTTGCCCTCATTTTGTTGTGTCTCCCTCCCCTCAGTTGGCATTGCTATGGGACATCCTACATAGTGATTACTATGGCTCTGTGTCCCATGATGTACGATTAAAGAAAATAGGATTTTTATAACCGCTTACCTGTAAAATCCTTTTCTTTTGAAGTACATCACGGGACACAGAGGTCCCGCCCTTGTTTCTAGTATACACTTGTATTGCTTTGCTACAAAACTGAGGTACTCCCGGTATGGGAGGGGTTGTATAGGGAGTCATCATCCTGTTTAGGGTGTGCCAGTGTCCATCACCTGAAGGTGGCCTATAACCCACATAGTGATTACTATGGCTCTGTGTCCCGTGATGTACTTCAAAAGAAAAGGATTTTACAGGTAAGCTGTTATAAAAATCCTATTTTTTGCAGACAAAAATTGCATTTTGTTTTTTATTGCCTGCAAAGCATTGTAACCAGGATCAGTGGATCACAAGTCCAGTCCACAGGCTCCTGCACACTCTTCTCCAGACATTCGCTCTGGTTGTAAATGCGTATTGCTGCATGTCGAGAATTGTAACGGGACTCCAGGGGAGGGGTGTTATGCAGGGCACAGTGAGCCAGCAAGGGATTACCTCTTAAGGAGATTACTTGAAATATTTTACTGTCTGAGCTTGGTTAGATTACTGTTGTCATTAAAAGACCCTTAATCTGTGTTTACCGTAGCCATGAGATGAGTTTCCCCATCCTGCCTTGGTTGTCGGGGGGATACAATCGAGCAGACAGGTTAGTGCACCCTGTATGATCGCTATTGTAACCCTGCAGATAAGCAAACCTGTCTGCATTGACATAAACTGGTATGTGCTACCAAGCCAAACCAGAACATGTCGGGGTATGGAGTTTTTCCGGAGGGAAGATGATGTTTGCACATCCTGCCATCCTGAAGTCTGTGTCCATTCTAAATAGACAAGGATTTGGGGGTGGTCTCTTGCCTGTGAGCTGTGCCAGACACCCCAGCTGGCAGATCTCAGGGGAAATAGGGATTGTGTGCTTGTTAAGTCAGCAGTGGGGTCCCCCTCCCATTCCTATAGTGTAGAAACAAGTGTGTTGAGACAATCCAGGTTTGAGAATGTATGAACGCTGGACGTTCGATTACAGCTGCACATCTGACTTCTGTCTATTATCTATTGACCCCACCCCACCAGGACAGTCGTTTCTTATAGCTACACTAACTGCTGTCAGAATACACCGATCAGCTACTGCAGTTTGCAAAAAACGTTCCAAAATGTCCCTTCAACAGAATTTGATTAAACAATCGCCTTCTGTCAGGTGGGGGCTGCCATACACCATGATGGAAATTCAGCTAGTCCCTGCTTTTGGATGGCAATACACTATACTGTAGATTAGAGCCAGATACATAATAGATTCCAGCATTGCATGCAACACACATGCAGGATAAAACTGCAGGTGATGATGATCGTTATTCACATTGGGAACACTTATTAAAGTTTTCCTGACATGCCAGGAAGGATCCATGCATCCCAGTACCACTTGCATCCTTTTCGGAAACAGAAAAAAATAGTGTTGTTAAGCTATAATCTACTGTTAATATTCAGCAGTCAGGTCTGTGTTGTGCCACGCGGATGGTTTGTAAAAGTTTCCACACTACATATATTGTATGTTGTTCAAGGTAATGAAAATCCCTAAGATTGATTCATTTAAGTGTTTCTAAACCCAGGAGCTATTCACTATATCTGGCCTCTCACAGTACACAGAACATGGAAATGCAATTCATTTAGTAAATATAAACTAGGGTTGTCCCGATACCACTTTTTTAGGACCGAGTACAAGTACCGATACTTTTTTTCAAGTACTCGCCGAAACCGATACTTTTTTTTTAATGTCACGTGACAGTTTTTTGTTTTTTTTTGCAATTTTTTTGGGGGGGGGGGGGGGGGGGTGAACGTTGTATGTGTGTGTGTTGTTTTTTTTTTTTTTTTTTTTTTTTTTTTTTTACAATTTTTAACAATAATATTTTTTTTATTCTTTATTGTTTTTTTTTTTTTTTTTTTTTTTTTTAATCAGCCCTTTTGGGGGGCTTTGGTGAGATATCAGGGGTCTTAACAGACCTCTGATATCTCCCCCTTGAGACAGAGAAAGAGACAGAGGATAGAGATTCCCCAGTCCCTTTCTCTGCAGCCTCAGCTGCACTGAGAATGAATGGAGAGAAGACAGCGGCTTCTCTCCATTCATAAACTGACACATTGTAATCACAGGAGATTACAATGTTTCAGTTATGTGAATGGACAGAGTCAGCTGACTCTGTCCATACAGAAATGAAGGAGGAGGGGGACGGAGGAACTGAGGGGGAGAACGGAGGGGACAGATAAGGAGAGAGGAACGGAGGGGGACAGATAAGGAGAGATGAATGCAGGGGACAGCGGAGAGGCACAGAGGAACGGAGGGGGCACGGAGGAGGATGCAGTGACAGTCAGCTGTGAGCGATCACCGCTGTATGTCACTAAAGCTGGTGAAAGCCGCTGGGGGAGAATCTTGTAACTCCCCCACGCGCCGATCACAGCTGTCCTCTAGGTATCGGGGGAAGCATCGGGAGCATTTGCCCGAGTACAAGTACTTGGGCAAATGCTCGGTATGGGTGCCGATACCGATACTAGTATCGGTATCGGGACAACCCTAATATAAACTGCTAAATACCTTTTCTCAACAGTATATAGCAGTCTTGTGACTTATATCAGTGTCTGTTTAAAGCTTGTAGGAGGAGTTTTCATTCTACTCTGCCTGTCCCTTTGAGGCTACAGGACCCCTGACCCTCTGTCTGGACAGTGCTGATTGGCCCTGTGCAGATCACATGCACCCTCACATAAATAAAAAAAAAAAAAAACTCTAGCAATATACACCAAACTGAGCATGTTCAGCTTGTCCCCTAGCCTCTGCTCCATCAAGAGATGATTTGGGGACGGTGAAGGAAGAGAAGGATCAGAGAAGGCAGAATAAAAGTCTTCTTACACAGTGCAAAGGATTAACCCCTTAGGTTCCACAGTGCGTATAACAAGCATGCTTTACTGCATATACAGACTGATTTTACTGTTGTGGGTTTAGTAACACTTTAAAGAAGTGTGACCTGCACTGCAGCATTTAGAATCCACATTTATCTTGTCTAGATCACAAAATAAGGAGTTTTTTTTAAATCTATCACACATTTGCACCCAGTGTTCTAGGCCGGGGGTCTCCAAACTTTCTAAATAAAGGGCCAGTTTACTGTCCTTCAGGCATTAGTGGGGCTGAGCTGACTCAGGTGGTCAGTGGGAGTAAAAAAATTCCATAGCACCTGTGGCCAGTATGAGGAATGGTGTCCCATCATTGGTATTGGTAAAAGAAATGGTGCCGCATTGTTATCAGTGGGAGAAATGGCCCCCTATTGTTAGTGTCTGTGGAAGAAAGAGTGTCCCATTGTTGGTTTCATTGGGTGTAATAGTGCCCCCTCCTTGGTGTCAGCGGGAGGAATAGTGTCCCAAGGGCCATATCTGGCCCACGTGCTGCAGTTTGTAGACCACTGTTACTAAGTTACTAATTTCACAAATCAATATAATGTCTGTCTTTTTTTTTTTTTTTTCCCCCCTCTGTAGTATGTATTCGGCAAAGATGTTGTCCCGCCTATTGGCGGCTGTCGTCCTCCTGCTGCTGATGAATACCTCCAGTGCCAAGTTCCAAGAGTTTGACGATGGTGATGATGTGACAGAATATGATGACAACGACTTTGCAGAGTTTGAGGACACTCCAGAGGAGACGGCTACTGTCCACCCTCCCCAGCAGAGCCCGCCGGAGGAAGAGGAGGAGGAGGAAGAGGAGGATGATGAAGAGGCCACGGTGGAAGTGGAAGGGCAGGAAGAATTTGAACTGGATGCAGAGGGACAAGTAAGATGTTATATGGCTTCATCTCAACAATGTGACTGGATGTACTAACCTTATTGTGTTTTTTTTTTTTTTTTGTTTTTTACCTCTTAACACTGTCAGACAATCATTGTTTAAAAGTGCTCCTTTTAGAGTAGTCAATAAACATAAGTTGTAATTCTCAGACATTATTTGGGTACTAGAAGTCGCGTTTTTCATCGCCAATGTTGGCACAGAAATGCCTAATACTTTTAATGAGGAGAAGCTTAGTGTGGATTAGAAAGGGCTGGTTTAGTCAAACCTGTGCTTTATCCATGCAGGACCCCTTCCCCCAGAAGCACATACACTCTTCTGCTTTTCTGCCACATTGCTTTGCTTGGTCACCAGGAATATAGGCAATACCCTGTGACTTGCTCAGTGTGATGGCACTGGTGTTTGATGATTGGCTAAGTGCTCTCTCGTTGTGGGTGCGTCTCCAACCACCACAATGAGAACTGAAGATATGTATGAGCTCTGAGGGATGGGAATATTAAAGTGAATCTGATGCTTTTCCCTGTATGGGCAAAGCACAGTTCCCTTTAAAGCAGATAATCACCCACGCTCCAATGTTTTTTTTAATTTATTTTTTCCTGTTACCCCCGCTTACTGGGAGGGGGGTGCTGCACATTAGATACTCACCCATCCACTGGATCCAGCATTGTCTGCTGAGATCCTCTCATGCCCTGCCACCGCTCAGTCCTGCACTGCCATTTTATCCCTGACATCATCGATTGTCCCGCTGGCTCTTCTAGGTTTAGCAGGTGGGCCTCCTGATGACATGCTACTAGGCCTGCCTTCCTCCTCCTCCTTCTCTGTGAATTACACAGTAAGGCCTCCTGGGATATGTGATGTACATATCCCAGAAGGCACAGCGGGCACAGCACACATCATTTGCCTGTGATAAACATATCCCAGGAGGGAAAGTGGGCACAGTACACGTCATTCGCCTGTGATGTACAAATCCTAGGAGGCACAGCGGGCACAGTACACGTCATTGGCCTGTGATATACGCATACCAGGAGGCACAGTACACGTGTGATGTACATATCCCAGCAGGCACAGTACACGCCATTCACCTGTGATGACTCCATTGTCGCAATCTTGCCTGAGCCTGGACTGGCTCTGTGACGTCAGCTGACAATGGGCTTCAGCCCCCTGTCTGCTGAAAACGGCTCACAGGACTGCAGAACGGACTGCACTCCTGTTATCCATAGGAGAAGTACAGCCAAACTAGCTTTGGCTGTAGTTCTCTTTTATGGTTAGGTTAAGCCTCGCTCCTTTTAGGGTTAGGATTAGGGGTTAGTTGCTAGGTTGTGTGTTAGGGTAAAACCACATCATATTCTCACATTTCTGATTAGCACCCTAAGAGCTTATCATTTAAAGCATAGAATGTTAAGTTGATGTGTTTTGAGCTTCAAAGATGCATTTTCACTTTACTTATATTCTTTCTTTTTTGATGGCAACTTAACATGACGACCTCATTCCTTTTCTGTCTCAGGAGTCAGATACAGACACTGAACCATACGATGATGAAGAGTTTGAAGGTTATGAAGATAAGGTTGATTCAGGCAGCCCCAGCAAGAACAAGGATCCTATCACCATTGTGGATGTAAGGAAAACTATTCCTATTCTCTAAATATACTCTATAATATAGAGGAGAATTTACAGTCCAAGTCAAAAACACCAAAAAGGATACTGGACCTCTGAGGTCACCAAAATAAATGTATTGATTAAATTGGACTAAAAATTACAACATTACATTGCATGTCTCGTAGACCCCTCACTGGGCGGCCCTGATGTCAACCCCCCTTGCCCAGGCACTTCGCCACGTCCCCCGAGTGCCCCACTTTACAACCCCTAACTCCCCCTAGGATGTAATATAGGAGACCCGATCCCTCACTATGGTATGAGAAGTCCACTGGATATAAAAATAGGTAGCTAAAAGTCTGTGTCAAGCAGGTAGATAATTGTTGAAGACATGGGATGTGTATAATAGACAATTCCGCAAGGCAAGATGATGCAAAGAACACAGTCTCTCCTGACTACTGACTGTACGCCTCATTGGTAAGTGCTGGGCCCAGCCTGCTTTGAAAGCAATAATCTGCAGTGTAGGAGCTGATTGACTATCGGCTGTGGCGGCGGAGTGCTGGTCAGGGTTAACTGAATCCAATGAAAGTATTGCTAGCTTGTGTGTCTTTATCTCCTCTACGATCTGTACAGGAATGTGACTGTATCAGATACAAATGTGCTTGCAACAAAAGTATCTATGGCAGCATGGGAGGGTGATACACAAGACCGTCTCTCCTGGTTACAGACTCTATGCCTTGTAGGTGTGTGCCGGGTCAAGTCTGCTTGGGGAGAAATACTCTGCAGTGTTAGCAGCTGATTGACCATCGGCTCTAGAGCGGAATGCTAGTCAAGGTAAAACTGTATTTTTTTTTAAACTTTTTTTATTGAGTTCATTGATAGCTTAACAATTAGGTAAGACTTGTTCTTAACAGTGACAAGCATTTTATCTTTTACAACAAAAAGGTAACTTATGTTAGCCAAAACAAATATAGCATAAGAAGGTTATTCTTGAGAGTAGAGTGTGTGGCTAACATGCCTTTGCCAATTATCAATTCTCGGCACGGTCTAGGCTTAGTTATCTGCATGGGATGGAACCACCGTAGCCAGCTCCAGGGGCGGCCCCACCTAGGCTCCACGCCGAAGGAGGGGTGCCAATCAAGGCCTCCATCTGACCTCCTGCGTGTCGCCCAACCCCCTCGGCTCTCCTTATGAAACGTCACAACGCTAGTGCCGTCGTTCAGGGCACCTATGTGTGGGCAGTTGGCCTTGCCGTGTGTAGCCATCTTGACCTCGAACTGCTAACTACCATCAATCTTGTCAACAGTAAAAATTTTGCAGTGCTTAACCGTTGGTAAGAGGGGGGGTGGGGGATGCTGGATGTGGTTTTAGGGAAAAAGCATAGTGGGGGGGAAGAAGGTCAGAATCTCACCATAGGCGTATAAGGGACTCGCCTTGCCCGCATCGGACTGCCAGCCGCCCGGTTATTGTCCAAAAAAGAAAAGGGAAACGGTTATGCAATGTCTGCGGTCTATGCTCCATTCCCCAGGATGTTGGTATTAATTACTATCTAGTGCCCTATTGTGGCCCAGGGTTGGATCTGCTAACTTTAGTAGAGACTCGTCTAAACTAGAGGGGATATGGTTGTGGTCAGAGAAATGATCTGTCCAGAGAGTCCATCGGGCAGTGTGTTTTATCTCTAGTACCGTTACAGGTTGCAATTCATTCTTCTGCTTCCCTGATCTAATTTATCCTGCGTATCCATTCCTCATTGTTTTGGTATCTGCGTATTCTTCCAGTAAAAAGGAAGTAGTCGCCTAGCGGCATCAAGTAGGTGAGGTAGTGCGTTCTTCTTGTAACGACTTATAGGCATGGTAGGGATTGTGCAAAAGAAAGTGGACCGGAGAGAGGAGGATATCTATCCCCAAAACCTCCTTAATCTGGTCTTTAATATCTTCCCAGTAAGGTGCAATTATTGGGCATTCCCACCATAAATGTAGGAGGGTTCCTCGGCCTCCGCATCCCCGTTAACATAAATCGGAGCCGGTAGGGTACATCCGTGCCAAATCCACGGGGACCCTGTACCAGCGCGACATCAATTAGTAGTTTGGCTCTTGCATTTTGGAGTCGGCCATGCTTGAGTGGGTCATCTGATATAAGTGTGTCAGTTGAGGACCCGTGAGTTCCTGCCCCAGGTCTTTCTCCCATGCCCGTATACAGATGGGTTTTGATGCAGAGGATCCCAACAGTTGGTATAACTCTGATACAATTCGTGGGATTGGTTTGTCCGCTATGAACAGGCCTTCAAAAGGTGTAAGTGACATAATATTTCTTATTGAGCTACCATTTATCTCAAAAAAGTGGTGTAACTGTCTATACCTCCAAAAGTTAATTTGTGGTCTCCCGGATCTGTCAAAGAGTCATAGGGTATCAGTTTGCCGTTTCTTAACAATTTCCCACAGCTAGCATTCCTATCATCAACCCATGTGCCAAAGAAGTTTGCGCTTTCCCCAGGGGGAACCAAAGATAACCCTCCCATCGGTGACAGAGGGGATTTTACCGCACATCCTGAGCGGCAGGTGCGTCAGGGGGGACGTGTCCTCCGACAGCCCCTATGTTCCCTCGAGAGCCACAGGGCATATGCCAAGTTTCTCCCGGCCATGTATTTTTCCATTGTGACCCACAGTTTAGATTGGTCATGAAAGCGCCAGTTGAGGAGTCTCTGGAGGGCTATAGCCTGATAGTATCTCTGTAGGTCTGGAACACCCAAGCCTTCAGGGTGCTTCAGGACCCTCGGTGCTATGCGTGGTTTCTGGGAATTCCATATGAATTTAGTAAACATGTGGGATATGTGGGCAAAGATGGTTCTGGGTAGGGATATAGGGAGCATTTGCATATAGAACAAAATCCTAGGCAAGACATTCATTTTTAAAATATTCCCTCTCCCTAGCCATGTGAAGGCGGTTTTCGTCCAGTGTTACAAATCCTGTTTGACCGCAGATATCAACTTAGGGTAGTTCATCATGTATAGCATGTCAAAACTGTCTGTTAGTTGTTTGCCTAGATAACGGAGGGGGGTCGCAGCCCACGTAAAGGGGATTGCTGTTTTCAGTCTATCTGTCATGTTTGAGCATAATTGTATGGGCAGAATTTCGGACTTTGTGTAATTGATTTTAAAATTCAAAATTGCCCCAAAATGTTGGCGCTCCTTCAGCAGGACTGGCAGCGAGATCAGTGGGTTCGTCAGGTGGAATAATACATCATCTGCATATGCAGAAAGCTTATGCTCTATGGTACCTACTGTCAGGCCCGTTATGTCCGTGTTTGCTCTCACTCTACGTAACAGAGGCTCTAAGGCTAATGCGAAGAGGAGGGGTGAAAGCGGGCACCCCTGTATCGTGCCATTCCTGATCAGGAACTTGGATGAAAGAGTGCCATTTACTTTGACCTGTGCGCTAGGGTCTGTGTATAGGGCCTGTATCCAGGTTAGCATACTGGAGCCTAAACCCAATGTGACAAGTACTGAACACAGATAAGACCAGTTGATACGGTCAAATGCTTTCTCTGCATCAGTATTAAGTAAGGAAGGGGGTCTTCCTGTTTCTTGGCCCAGTGAATGAGTTGAATCGCTCGTATGGAGTCCCTCTGGCTTCCCTTCCTGTGATGAAACCTGTTTGGCCTAGGTGGACTACTTGGGGAATAAGATATTTTAGTCCGTTCGCCAGAATTTTCGCCAATATCTTCACGTCAGTGTTCAGTAGGGATATGGGGCGGTAGCTTTGTGGAGTGGTGGGGGTCTTTCCCTTCTTTCAGTATAACTGAAATGTGTGCTAATAGGGCCTCTGGTGGACCACAGGTACCTTTTGTCAGGGAGTTGAAGTATTTGCACATCTGGTTGGCTAGTATCTGGGAGAATTTCTTATAGTAAGCCTTAGTGTATCCGTCTGGGCCTGGGCTTTTCCCATTGGGCAGTTATTTAATGGTGGATTTGATCTTCAATTGTTATGGGGGAGTCTAAATCAGTTTGTTGGTCTTCAGTCAGGGGAGGTAATCCATTCGTGGTTAGATATTCGTGGATTCTACACATTTTCTCAGTCTTATCTTCTGGGGTTATATCAGCGCCAAGGTTATATAGGGTAACATAGTAGTCACGAAATCCCACAGCTATTTGGGAGGATTTATATATAAAGTCTCCCGAGGGGGAGCAAAGTTTGTGTATTTGTGTCTGGGCCCTGTTTTTCTGTAGTGCTTTCGCCAGCATACGGCCACATTTATTACCGTGTTTGTAATACCTTTGTGACAGGTACCTCAACTGCTTCCGTGCTTGTCTTTCCAGCAAGCGTGAGCACAATTCTCTAAGTTCCGTTAACTTCCTTAATGCCTCGGGATCACTTTCATTTTTGTGTTTAAGTTCTGCCTGCTGGAGTACGTTGAGCACTCTATTGAAGTCTGCCTGTCGTTCCCTTTTAATTTTTGTGCTCAGGACGATAAGCTCACCTCGTACTACTGCCTTGTGGCATTCCCAGATTGTTCCCTCTTTCAGGTCTGCAGCAGTATTTTCTGGAAAGTAGTGCTGCAAGGTTTCTGAGATCTTTGACTCTACTACCGGATCGTCCAACAAATTTTCATTGAAGTCCAGGCCCTATGGGTGCCTGAGGGTAACAGTGATCGGAGCATGGTCTAATATCGCTATGTTCGCGATGGACGAGCACTGCAGCAGTTCCAAAGTGGGCTGGTCAGCATATAGCAGATCTATTCTGGTATATACATTGTGAACCTTTGAAAAGTAGCTGTAATCCCTGTCTGTGGGGTGGAGGATCCTCCAGCTGTCTACCAAACCTGTGGCCTGAAGGGATTTACGGAAGCGTTTTAGGAAGACATGTGAGTGTGTTGGTCAGGTAAAACTGTATTTATTTACAAGTACTTGTAGCAATGTGTTAGCCTTACCATTCCTTCCAGCTTGTGTATCCTTTTCCCTCTGCAATGTATACAGGAGTAAGCCCTGGTTAACGCTGAATGGGGCTTTGAAAACGTGTGACTTCACTTGAAATCGCACAATTTCAAAGCCGCATGTCGGTATGACTTCAGGTGCGATTTGGCTGACATCTGTATGACTTCATGCATAGAGGTCTATGCAAGTCGCACCTGAAATCTCCAAAAGTAGTGCAGGAACTACTTTTTCAAATCGGTGCGGCGCCCCAAAGTCAGCAAATTCTGAACGGACCCTCTGCACACTGCTATACACCCTTTCCAGCAAACTATGCAATGAAAAATGGGGATTTTTAGTTCACACATATTGCAATACATGCTTAAACCGCAAAGTCGACATCGCCTTGATATGGTAAGTTCCCTAGCCATCAATAGGGTGTGATATAACCTGTCAAATCTCATGACAAGTCGCACCAGTGTGAACGTAGGCTAAGGCTGCTTCAGATACAAGTGTGTTCGTTACAAGTTGATAATCTCACCACTCCTGCCGACTGTGTTCTTGTCTTCCATGTGGTTGGATCATGGTATATATGACTCCAATGGAAAGTTGTTATTCACCAATATGTCCAGCTGCTGTGATGGTATATTGTCTCATGCATGGAGGTTCTGTTGGTGTGCACTCCAGCCAGGTATCAGGACACCAGGGGGGGGATAAACTCCCCCCACCTGGAGTCCTGGTACCTGTTTGAGGTGCAGTATCTTTTTTTTTTTTTTTTGTCTTGCATATGAAATTTGGATGCGCCTCCCCGATACAGGGTATTGGCACCAATAGAGATACCACTCCCAGAACGTAGAATTTACCATCTAATTCTGGTTTCTATTTGTTGTGTACCTTTCCACTAGGTCCCTGCTCACCTTCAGAACAGCTGGGAGAGCTATTATATGGAAATCCTTATGGTCACTGGCCTCTTAGCCTATATCATGAACTACATCATCGGCAAAAACAAGAACAGCCGCCTTGCACATGCTTGGTTCAACTCCCACAGAGAGCTCCTGGAGAGCAACTTCTCTCTTGTAGGTGAGTGTATCAGTGGGGGGGGCATCTAGTGCACCTGTTGATAGGAATGAGTGTATTTTCTTGCAAAAAATATGCAGGCAGCAGTGTGTGCTGTGTTGTGAATAAAGCATTTCAAGGTAAAAAAAAAAAGTTGGGTGTGTTTTGATACACAGACAATATTGTCTGATTTACAGAACCAGCATTATCAACTAAACCATTCATATTCTTTTTGCAGGAGATGATGGGACAAGCAAAGAAGCAGTGAGCACAGGGAAGCTGAATCAAGAGAACGAGCACATTTACAACCTGTGGTGTTCGGGACGCCTGTGCTGTGAGGGCATGCTCATTCAGCTTAAGGTGCTGTCATTGTCTGCCTGTTTTGTCTTCATGCCAAAGTAATGGGCTCAGCCTGTATTGTTCACAGCTAGAAGATTGGGTCTATCCTGATTGGATACAAATTGATTGTATAGATTAGGTACCTCTTCATACTACATATTTAAAGTGGAGGTCCACCCTAGAAAAAAAAAAATTGCATAAGAAATTCCTAAAAAAATGGAGGAAAAAAAAAAATTTTTTTGACTCACCTGAAATGGCTGTTGCTAGGCAGTCTTCCTAATCTGCCTCTTCCTACGCCGCGGTGATATTCAGTCTTCTCCTCCCCGCGTTGTCTTCTGGGGAATGGGGCGCGGTGTGTTATGGGAACTGTGTGTGTCCCACAACACATCGCGTCCCATTCACAAAGCGCTGCGCGACTTGCGCAGTAGGAAACGGGCAGTGAAGCCGTTTCCCTTAGTTAGGATGGCGGTGCCGGGACCCGAGGGACGGGTCGGCCTCGGCCGGCCGACATCGCGGGCACCCAGGACAGGTAAGTGTGCTTATTTGAAGTCAGCAGCTACAGTGTTTGTAGCTGCTGACTTTTACATTTTTTTTTTTCCCGGCCGGCACCCCGCTTTAATTTTTTTGTGAATTCTTAACTGGATTGTACAGACTGTAACATGTATGGTGACCTTTTAGGCTAGCCATACACGATACGATCTGACTGTACAATATGTAATGTACAGTTTCCTTTCGATTTACCAAAACTATGTAATTAGGAGGACACACCTGAACCATTTATTCAAATAGCATCAAATCATCAACTACATGGTTGATGCTAGAACTATAAAAGATTGTACTATCAGATGGTATGGTCATGGCTGCTGTTAATAATAATACATTTTATTTATAATGCCCTTTTCATCAAAAGATCTCAAAGTGCTACAGGTTAGAAACAAAAAAGAAAAAAAAATGAGCAGTTTATACAATGAAACAAACATCTAAAAAGGACAAAAAGCTTTGCTAAAAAGAAATGTTTTAAGACCTTTTTTAAAACAGTCAGTGGATTGAGGAGCCCCATACAGCCAACTTGACAGCCCCTCCTCAAATAAACACAGTTTACTATGCTTTAGTTATGAATGAACACAGTGCGTGATCCGTACAGATTGCTCATTGTGTTCATTCAGGAGTATGACACACTCCATCCTGAAGGACCCTAATATGTGCTTGTAGCTGCCAGTGGGAAAGAGAGGAGGGAAGCCGACAGCACTGCGCGGGTGCCAGGGGGAAATGTGTGGCACACAGGGAGGGTGATCAGTGGGACGGGGGGATACTGCAAACGATCACTTGTATGGCCATCTCTGCATCAGCTGAAAGCTAGTGGGAGGCAATGGAGGAAGATACCAGTTTTCAGCTGCTGCAAAGAGCCATACAGGGGATTGGTACCATCAATTCGCCCCCCCCCCAACACGACGATCACCCTCCCTGCCTACATCCAAGTCACCCTCCTGCCTGGGCCCTGTACAAGAGGACTGGTGTTACCCCATTATCCAGGGCCTTGAATATGGTCATGCCTATGGCATTAATCTGTTTTATCTGATTCTGTGAAAAAACAATCTAGTCTATGAATTATCAAGAAGACACAGTCATTGATTTCAAGCAAAACCCATGCATTTAATTGAAATTATTCTGATCGGTCTGGACAGAAAATTTGATCGTAGGACAATAGATAATTCGTTTTGATTGTTTAAAGTGTAACAAAAGGGCAGGTCTCCCAGGTATTCTCATTGAACAAGCATGGACATGTCAATATTTGGTCAATAACCTTATTCAAATTTAGGTGGGGTCAGTATCTGGGTGGCCCTTATTGTTAAAAGGCAGTCTTTCAGATAAAAGGGGTTGCTGCAGCAGATTTACCGCGGGATCACTTTTAAAAGCGGTGGGAGATGTGCCCCCCCTCCCGTCGCTACCCGGGCTTACGTTACCGATCACTGAGCCCGGGAACCATCCGGCGCCGGCGGTGTCTTGCCATATAGAGATAAGCGATGGTAAGATGGCCACCAATCATCTCTGTGCCCTTGGAGGACCGGAGCGACGTCATGACGTCACTTCCAGTTCTCGGGCCATGCAAACATGTTATTGAACAATGTGGCTGGTGTTGGCATGTGAATTGTGATGATAAATCGTGTAGCCGCTGCTTTAAAAGAGTGTGGACTCGAATGAAATGGTGAACAAAGGTAAAGGTGTTGGCGCTACAAAATATCATATAGATAGTGATTCAACATAGTAAATGGTGCATAGTAAACCATGTGCAAATAGCAAGCTATTGCAGAAGAGCTTTATGGTGTAGTATGTTTTTATTTAAAAGGGTTTGAAATTAAAACATAAGTTGCACTCGCATGTGACTGTGCCAATCCCAGCACTAAGGTGTCTACAGCATGTGCGGATGGGTATACCAGGCTCGTAGTGGCGTGCGATCAACGCCTTGTTCTGGATATACTAGTTGGTTAGATGTCACATATAGTACCCGGAAATGATGAATCCCCGCTCCGGCATACTTTTTACCGTATCCATCAAACAAGGACTTATGTTTTTTTGGTGCTTGGATTGTCACATTGGACTGCAATAGTTTGCTATCTTTTGCAGATGGTTTACTATGCACTTTTTACTATGCTGAATCTCTATAGAATATTTTGTAGCGCCAACACCTTTACCTTTGTCCCCATGTTAACAGTAGTGAACACATATGTAGGTCACGCCCACATATGTAAACGGAGCTTGCACTACACATGTGGGGTATCGCCCTGAACCTCTGAGCGAGAGCAATAATTATAGCACTAGATCTCTGTTACTCTAAACTGGTTAGCTGTTGAAGTTTTTAAAGCGTCGCCTATGGAGATTTTTAAGTACTGTAGTTTGACGCCATTCCATGAGCATGCGCAATTTTAAAGCATCACATGTTCGGTATCTATTTACTCGGTGTAACATCATCTTTCATAGTATTCAAAATATATATGGTTTTATATTTATTTTTATTTACTCATTCAAATGTATTTTTTCCACACAAAAACTGATGCGCAAAGACCGTGTGACATAAATTGCAACGACTCCATTTTTTTCTCTAGGTCTCTGCTAATAAATGTTTGTGGGTTCTAAGTAATTTTATAGCAAAAAAATACAGATTTTTACTTGTTAAGAAATGTCAGAAAAAGGCTGGGTCTTTAAGTAGTTGAGCTCCTCCAACAGCTCCTCCTGATCCTTGTTTATAGATTCTAATAGAAACAGGTGTCAGCAGCCAAACAAATCAAATTGAAATGCTGATTTATTGCAAAAATCGAAATACTTGAGCCTTAAGGCTCGGTTCACACAGGTACGACTTGTCAGGCGACCTAGTCGCCTGACAAGTCGCCTCCCGTTCTGTGCTATGGAACCGTTCTAAGGGGAGCGACGCAAGTCGCTCCGACTTAGAAAAAGGTTCCTGTACGACTTCGGGGGCGACTTAGGGCGACTTGCATAGACTTCTATACAGAAGTCGTTTTGCAAGTCGCCCGGGCAGTCGTGTGCAGGTCGCCTCGGTGAGGCGACCTGCAAGTCGTGCCGCCTCTTGTGTGAACCGACCTGCAAGTCGTGCTGCCTCTTGTGTGAACCGAGGCTTACAGAGACCCTCCAGCTGCAGATCGGGCAGACGTCATATGTTTGACAGCAATATTCTTTAAGCAAAAGCATTAGAACACAAAAAAATTGGCTGTAGAAAAGGTTTCACAGCATTATGTTTTTATGTTTGCAGTATTGTAGAGATCCTTTATTTCTAATGGATGTAATGTTTCTAAAAGATCACATAGCCCTGAAAAGGAAGTTTGGTGGGTTTTTTTTTAAGTTTCAGTTGAAGGATATGTTCCAGTTGTTTGCTTCTCTGCAGGAATGGTATTCAAAGTTTCTTCCTGTTTTCCAGTTTTTGAAACGCCAGGACCTGTTGAATGTTTTGGCTCGTATGATGCGTCCAACTTGTGATCAAGTGGTATGTATTTTTTTTTTTTTTTTCTTCCCCGTACTGCCTCTCATTAAGGCTACGTTCACACATATGCAAATTGGATGCGTTTTGAACCACATCCAGTTTGCTTGACATGTGAAAGAATATTGCTTTCTATTGTGCCTGTTCACATACTGCATGTCCGGTGCAGCCGGAGTGCGATTTCAGTGCAAATTGAAAGAGTCCTGTCAATTTCCTGAGCAGTGCGGTCCGGCTCAGGTGCAAATTCAGGCCCATCAACTTCTATGGGAATGCTTCTGAATTGCACACATGTCATTCAGTTGTTAACAGGATAAAATCCTGACCTGATCCTTATGCAGACCTGATCCTGTTTTAAACCTGACCTGAAATGCTGAACAACTACGTCATTGTCACTTAACTGTGAAAACAGAGCTTCAGGCTGGGTTCACACATATGCAGAGACCAGCGCGATTCCAGTGTGGGTTCCCGCATCGCATGTCACTCGCA
>NC_133335.1:37527752-37589618 GCF_042186555.1 Aquarana catesbeiana | reverse complement strand
ACCTATTCCTTAAGCTTATTTACTTATATAATTCCATCATCTAAAAATTTACCCTCATAGAGGCTGTTGTCTATCCCCTGTGTCCGCCGCAGGGGAACCACTTGGGGCCCTACACACCCTTAAGGAGCCTTTGAACGGGTGAGCTCATCCTTTTGTTACCCAACTGTATGTATTGTTAATGTATTGTTTAATGCTTTTGCTGCATTGATAACCTTGTTATGTATCTCTTGTGTTATGTATTGATTACAATTATTGTATGTCATATCACAGATATTGCTCTCCTGAGGAAGCGGTGAAAAACCGCGAAACCCGGTCGAGAATCCAAGCTCTATTTGTGGTCCATATCACTATGGGTTGTAATCCTACTGGTTGTATTTACTGCTTCCGTTTTTTATTACAACTACATGTGACATTGTAAAAAATCTTTTAATCATGTTTTCTATTAAAATGTAATTTTTTATATTATGATTTCCTTTTTTTCTACCTTTTCTTTACTGAATACTTGATTATATCTAGTACCGCAATAGTCCCCCCCCCCCCCCCTTCAGAGGTTGGTCTTTTTTGCATGGGGTATTGAGATACTGGCCGACAGAAGCAGCTCACTGCGGCCGCTCTCTACCTCCTGCCCTTTGTTTTTACACAGTTCCTAACACAAAGCGTAACAGTTCTTTCACCTTCACTACAACTTCTCCTTGTAGTTCTTCAGCCCACTAAGCTCCCTGTCTCTCACTAGACCACTCTTTTGCTCCTTCAATCTTCACTGTAGTATCTTCCTCAAGCGTCACCCCCATCTCTCTGCTTGGTCCCTAGCTTGGCACTCCCGATACTTCTCAAGCTTCACTCCACTGGCCTGCTCGGCCCCTGGCTTGACACACAAGGCTGCTCTGCAAGCGTAACCTCCGCTGGTTGGGTCCCCTGACTTGATCACCGCCTGAAGTTTCCCGATTCTTCACTGTGCCAGTTTGGTGAGAATGCTGCTCCGGTACTTGCTTCAGTTACTCACTGTGGTCCCTGGTAATAATGTGGTGGGTCCCTTAGTGGCGACAGCCTTCCCTTTTACCTCCGACCACTGATAGGTTCTCCGGCGGAAGAACCGTCACTTCTGTTGGACTGCAAGCCGCAGTCGCAACCCTGTGCTGCTCTCTTGCTTCTGGATAGGCCCTCAGACAGCCTAGCAGCCAGACGCCACCAGGATAGGCCCAATTTTCGGCCTAGCAGCTCAGAGCACAGGACACACATCCACCCAGACAGCCGTCCAGGTGGCACAGAACATAGATCACCTGACTTCACCCAAATATATAGGCCATCCCAGCAGGCCAAGGGATCCAAGATAACTCCGGCCCATTGGCTGAGATACCCCATATACCCATAACCTTACCTTGGGTTGCCCTTCTCATATCTAGTACCACCAAGTGCCTGGCCACCTGGCGGGAGAAGAGGAAAGTGCAACAAGGCCAAACTTAGGGAGAAATCAATGGATCTCTAACAAACAACCAGGATAACTACTGCAGGCAAGTAAATTTGTGAGGAACATCCCTGCCTAATCTCCAGGGTGCTACAGTTACAAAGGAGAGTTCCAGGAAGTACATTGCCAGCGACCCTGTGAGATGTTGTCTGGATTCTGACTGCACATTATTACAAAGAAAGCAGACTTTAAAGTGGATGTCTAGGAAGAACCTTTTTTAAATGTTGGTCAGATTGGACAAGGGGGGGGGGGGGACACAGAAAGCAATAACAATTTGGTAAAGGAAGCTTTATCCTCACTTCCTGTCATGCTGAAGGAAGTAAAGAAGAATTTCACCAGGGGGTACACGGCATATAAAAAACCTGAAGGGGAAAGAGTTCAATTATCTATTTTATCCAGTTTTTATGAATCAGCCTCACTGTTTCTCCCTTCTGTAAAGACATTGATGACTCTTTCTTCAATCCATAATCAGCTCCTTCATTAAAATGCCATTTAGGTGACATGTGAGTAATTTATGTGCCGCACCGTTAAATGTTCACCGACTATAGGAAATGAGTTATTGCTCGATCAATACCTGACTTGTGGTCATACCCTGATTTGCTGCACTCATGTACACCACGCACACTGGGGAACCTGCTTAATTTAATTCCTTTCAGGAAAGTCACACATGTGATATAAAACTCAAATATGATAAATAATAGCTAAAACAACCTCAGTTACAACACATAGAGCACCTTTTAGTGCTTCTATGTATTCCTGACTCATGGATTATTTTTCAGTTGGGTCAGACTCAGTATAATCATCTGAATTTAGTCTTCCTATTTAGTTAATACACCAGCTGAAAGAGGAAATCAGGCTTGTAATGTGGGTGCCTGTGGTACAGGAGTTTCAAGAACGTTTTACGGAATTTTACAGTATAGTCTCATACCACCGCAACTATCACCAATCCCTAATGCCGTGTACATACGGGCGGACTTTCCGACTGAACTGGTCTGACGGACCGAATCCGGCGGACAATCCGACCATGTGTGGGCTGCATCGGACTTCCAAAGGACCGTTTCGGTCGGAAATCCGACGGACTTTAGATTTGAAACCTGCTTCAAATCTTTACGTCATAACTCCGTCGGACTCAGTTCCTAACGGAAAGCCCGTTCGTCTGTATGCTGGTCCAACGGACCAGATACGACGCAAGGGCAGGGTACATCTCGCGCTCGCTGCAATAGGAAAAACAGACCCTTATCCGAGCATGCAGCCCGGCCGGTCAGGAAAGGGGGTGGGGACGAGCCAGCGCCCTCCCCCCCGAACCGTACCAGGCCGCATGCCCTCAACATGGTGGGATGAGTGCTTTGGGGGAGGGGGGCCCCCAGATCCCGCCCCCCCACCCTATGTGCATGAGTATGGAGTACATCGTACCCCTACCTATTCACCTAGGGAAAAAGTGTCAATAAAAAAACACACTACACAGGTTTTTAAAGTAATTTATTAGACAGCTCCGGGGGTCTTCTTCCGACTTCGGGGGTCTTCTTCCGACTTCGCCGCTATCTTCCGGCCTCTTCTCCTGGTGGCCAGTTCTTCTCCCGCTCTCCGGCCTCTTCTCCCGGTGTTTGACCTCTTCTCCCAGGGTCCGGTTCTTCTGCTGGCTCCTCCACTATCTTCTGCCGCTCTTTGCTAGCGGTGGCCCGGACTTCTGCGTTGTCTTCTTCTTCACTCTTCTCTTCTTCCGATGTTGACACAATGCTCTCCTCCCGCTGTAATGCTGTGTGAGCGCTCCGCAATGACTTATATAGGCGGTGACCCCCACCCCCTTATGACGCCACAGTCCCGGGGCATGTTGGGACTGTGACGTCATAAGGGGGCGTGGTCATCGGGTGATGCTGACCACGCTTACGGCAACAGGTCAGGCCTTAATTGCTGGGAGGGCGTCAATAGACTGTCAGCACGTCTCTGCAGGGTGCGCGTGGCGCGCTCTGTGATCATCAAGTCTATGAGCCGATCACACAGAGAGCCGCCACTGCCTTGTCTGTGCCCACCAGTGCCACCTATCAGTACCCACCAGTGCCACCTATCAGTACCCACCAGTGCCACCTACAAGTGCCCACAGTGCCACCTAACTTTGCCCACCAGTGCCACCTATCAATGCCCACCAATGCTGCCAATCAATGCCCATCAGTGCCTCATCATCAGTGCTGCCTATCAGTGTCACCTGCCAGTACCCATCAGTGCCAGCCATCAGTGCCGCCTATCAGTGCCACCTAGTAGTGCCCTTCAGTGCCGTCTATCAGTGCCCTTCAGTGCACCCATCAGTGCCAACCATCAGTGCCCCCTCTCAGTGCCCATCAGTGCCACCTAATCAGTGCCCATCAGTGTCACATTATCAGTGCCCACCAGTGCAGCCTATCACTGCCCATCTTTGCCCATCAGTGCAGCCCCATCAGTGCACATTAATGCAGGAGAAAAATTACCTGCTTTCAAAATTTTATTACAAACTATGAAATTTTTGGGTTTTTTTCAAAATTTTCGGTCTTTTTTGTTTTTTTTAGCAAAAAATAAAAACCCAGCAGTGATTAAATACCACCAAAAGAAAGCTCTATTTGTGTGAAACAAATGATAAAAATTTAAAGTTTGGATACAGTGTTGCATGACCGCGCAATTGTCATTCAAAGAGTGACAGCGCTGAAAGCTGAAAATTGACCTGGGAAGGAAGGGGGTTTCAGTGCCCAGTAGGCAAATGGTTAAACCCTTACATCACTCTGAAAGCTACCCATTCACACTAAACCTACCCTAACACTCAAACCCTAACATGAAGCTAAACGCCAGCCACAAAACCTTTTTTTTTTTTTTTTTAATATATTCCTCAACAGCCACAATAAATTAAAAAACTATTTTGTGTGCACCAAATTCCTTTGCAAACCCAGATAGTATCTTGTAAAGAAGCAGTGACATCATCACTGTGCTGTACATAGCCTGTGCAGAGGTCAGAGCTGTGAGAGGGACCCATCAGGCTCCACCCATTACATGCTGCCTGTAGAAAACTACAGAAGGGGGCGGAGACAAGACCAGTCATCCTGCACAGGGAGAGAGAGCAGCAGTGTGCGGTCTTTATTACAGAGGGAAAGTGTCACATTGGATTACTGTACAGATCTGGGAGAAACACAAAGCACACCAAGATTCATACAGATTACACAGGACTCTTCTATTTAGACATTGTTTCCTTGTCCTGGAATTCAGCTTTAAAATCAACTTCTATATTAACCTCCACTTTCTTCAATTGTCTTATGCAAGAATCGGATTCTTTTTTTTTTTTTTTTTTGCTAATGCTAGGGGAATAATGATGCAATTTGCCATCCTACAAGCTCATTTTACCTGAATCTAATTGTTCCTGAAGTCTGATTGCCTCCCTCCAGTCAACTGCCTGACCTGTCTCCCAGCTACTGAGTGTACGGTCAGACATCACAGCTATTGGCTGGTGGCAAATCCCAGAATATCTTTGCATACAGGTACAGTTGACACTTTGACAGTTTTGACATTCCACTCTCAGTTCTAAACTGTCGGCTTATTTTTATACAATTCCTCTAAGGTTTAAAGAATAATTTAGGCAAAACTTTTTATTTTTGGATGGAATGGAAGTGGATGAGAACGCCTGTCAGGTTTTTATTGCTTGTCTGTGTCCTGATTACTGTTATTACAAGAAGTGGCAGTAAAAGAAAATCCCATCTTCCAATGGGGACAACTAGGACAAACCAGAGATTTCCTCACTTTGGACAGATTTCCTCTCACTTCCTGTTTTGGCTATGGGACAGGAAGTGAAAAGAAATCTCCCTAATTAGACACAGCTGAACTTTGGTTTCTATTTAAAGGGCATGTGTCAGAAATGTGAAATCTTTACAAATAAACATAGCAGAGAATAAGGCACTTCTAAGTGCAGTAATAAAACACTTTAAAGTGGAGTTCCACCCACTTTTACAACTCTTCAGCATCCCTCACTAAACTGTGCACTGTAAACGAATTGGATATTTTTTTTTTTCACTTCCTCCTTCCTGCCGTGGCCCATCGCATCATTTCCTGTTTGCAATGCCTTCTGGGAAGGGGCGGCAACTTCCTCTGACACTGCCATTGCTATGGAAACCTGACCTGAAACCTATTGCACTGCTTGTGCTGCACTGAGCATGTGCCAGATCTGCAAGGATCAGATCCAGGAAGAAATACAGTCTGGCTTCAGATGCCCACACTTAAGATGGCCCACGGCCTGCTGTAAGTTTATAAAATAACAAACTACTGCTATAAACAGACCTTAGTTTACAGACTAACTTTACTAAAATACATTAAGCTTGTGTATTATAGGGGTATTTTTATTTAAAAAGTATAATTTTGGCCGGAACACCACTTTAATGTCAAGAAGGGCTTAAAAACACTTACTAGATGGAAGTTAAAACAGGCCGCCCCCTTTCTCCAGGCCACCTCATATTTGCAATGGATAGATTCAAGCATAGCATGAATCTATCCATTGCCGCCGCGGCCACCCCCTATTCATGTGCCCGGCCCCTTTCAGAGCACCGGGTGCATGAATTACAGCGGCCAGGTTTTTTTTTTTCAAGCACCTGACTAGAGCCAGAGGCTATAATAGGCTTCAAAATAGGGTGGGTTCAGGTTGCAGAGAGCGCGACCGGAGCCCACCCAGGGTTGTTACAACAGCGAATGAATATTCACTGTTGAAACACTAATCCTCAATCTGGCCAATCAGAAACGGGTGTGAGACCTGTTTTCCGATTGGCTGAAAAGAGAACACTCCCGATTGGGCGTCGAGGAGGAGGGAGGAAATGGAAGCCCGCCGCCGTCGCTGTAATGACCCGTGGAGGGCGAACGGGAGGCCGCCACCGCTGAGCAGGGAAAGCCGCCGGTGATGGGGTAAGTGCTACTGACCGACCGACCAACCAACCGTCTAGGGGGGATTTGGGGGTGGCATACTGTTTGCTGCCCCTCCCCAAAAAAATTCCACTGGCCAGTAGGCTCAGAGCACTTAGATTTTCATTGGTCATCATGGTTCTCTTGTCAATTTGCTGAATGACCTTTCTTCCGAACAACTAGGGACCATCGTGCTCAAATATATTTTAAGCGCTACATTAACATCTGCAAAGGTATCAGCAAGCCCTTCATCATTTTGAGATGGAGAAAGGCTGCAAATTGGACAATTTTTTCAACTAACACAATACTGAAGCATCGAGGGAAAAAAAGTTTAATTTTTTTATAACGGAAGTCTGAGGCCCCCTCTGGAAGGTGGGCCTGGGGCACTTGTCCCTTTTGCCCCCTTTTAAATCCAGCACTGGCACTTGGGCCTAGGGACACAAACCTTGTCACTTGACAAGGGAAGTGGCATCAACACCATCTCTAAGTTCTCACACCAGGTATTTTTATTCTGGCTGCTACAGAGGAATGAGGAAATATGAGTAGGTGGGGGAAGAGAGGGCGTTATCACCGCTGCTCTCATGTCACTGTGACAGTGACAGAGTCTCTTCAACCACTTACTGCCATTCGTTTATCAATGGCAAAGTGGTGAATGCCTATATTTGAAATTACATTTAAAAATTGGAGATGTGGCACAGAAAAGGAATCCTCATCTAATAAAGTTAACAATAGCCATGTGTAGGAGGCCTTTTACTTTTAGGCCCCTTGCACAAAGGGCTGTCTAGAAGCAGCATGTCCCTGGAGCGACAGATGTAGCATCCAGGGTTTCTCAAACAGGGTCCCTCCAGAGGTTTCTAGGGATTCCTTGAGCAATGAGCATTTTCTGCCCCTCAGATAAGTTCCCACTGACACCATTGATCTTTTTAGTTATCTGTAAGGGGGTAAATTCTTTCCAATGTCCACAAGTGTAAGGAGCAATCTTCCTACTGACCATCACACCAATGCATCATTAATTGTAGATATAGTCATTTTTATTAGGGGTTCCCTGAGACAGGAAAGTTATTTCAAGGGTTCTTCTGTGTTGAAAAGGTTAAAAAAAAGCTGATCTAGGCCCACTGCTGGCACCTGTCCAGCTCTACTGACGGGACGGGCCATTATACCGAGTGGTGCCAGCATTTATTGCTCTGTCCATTCAGGTAGGAAGGTCCAAAATAAAAGACATCTCACGGCTATGTGTTCCAAGTATAAAACTAAACAATAATCTATAATATCTCAGAACGTTGGGTTGAAAAAAATGCAAAATGAAGTCCAGGCCTTATTTTGAGTAAAGTGAATTAGCAGTGGAACGTGTTTACTTCAAGTAGAATAAAAGATACCTGAAGGCAATGTTTTCCCAGCAGTGCTCTGTCTTTTCTGAGGAAAGGTGTGAGAAGGCGCAGTAAAAGAAGGCCTGTTTGAGTTTCAGGCCTCAGGGTTGTCATGGCGACAACAGCCTTGTAGATTGGTCGCCATAAGAGACTAGTTACTGTTTAACATCTTCTGCATTAGGCCTGATTAGGAGAATCAATATGATAACAGCACAGCACACAACCCTGCCTTGTTTTACAACACCTCGCCTAGCAGGCCTCACCTGGACAGCTTCCTCGGTGACGCTTGTTAACTCTTTTCGAAACTGGAGACACGCCACAAGACACGGTCAATGTCAACACGCAGATCGTCTCTGCCATGGAAGTCACTTACGGTAAGTAGAGATGACTTCTTGTATTATTAATATTGCCTCTGGTGTTCATGTACCTGTCATTGTCTATAGCATGCCTCACGTTTAGATAGCAAAGGTGACGGACGGCACAACAAGCCGCAAAATTTGAGAAAAATTTTCAAAAAGAGACTGTGTTTTATGGCCCCTGGTTTGTATACTATATGTACCATATATTTGATGGTCGTATTTTATGGACTGTATTTTACCAATGCTTCCTTAATAAATGCTCATCTATGCTAAAAAGGAAATACTTAACATTTGATGTGTTTCCTTTTTTTAATATATTTGAGGGTTTTTTTTCTTGCTTATATTTCACTCAAAAGTTTGAAATTTTCATTGAAATATAGACTATGATTTCAAGTTTGTACTTTTTTTTTTACTATTGTTCTGTTTATTTTAAATTATGCAAATCAAAAGTTTCTTTTAATTTTTGGCTTAAAAGGAAATACATAAAATTTTACATTTTTCCTTTTTTAGGTATATTTGAGTATTTTTTTTTTGTCTATTATTTTGCTCAAAGTGTTGTGGAATGTTCACTGCAAGACAGACTATGATCTAAAGTTTGTGCTTTTTTAAATATTGTTCTGTTTATTCAAGATAATATAAACATTTTTGATTTTTGGCTTTTTGACAACGTTTTGATTGTGTTGTAAATCCTGATCTAGAAAATGTATTTGTTCTCATCCTGATAGCAACTGTCTGTCTGATCAGAAATAATCATATGCTGTTTTTACATCATAACGGTAGGGGGTATTTTTGATGTTTTTGTGGTTTTAAGCAATTTAGGGAGATGAATTGAAGCGCTGGCTTCTTTTCACATTTTCATGTTTTTTTCACACGGTCTTATCGTATGACAATATGACAATAGGGAAGTGGTAATGCACAGAGGAAGTACACACCTTTTTTTAAAAACAGACCCAAATCAAACAGAATTCTTAACTCAGCAAACAGAACGATATAGAAAATTATGTGAGAGGAAACAATGACTTATTGGCTTCTTCTTAAATCAACTTTGTGGACGAGATTGCACTGAGACAGGATGATCAATGGAACGTTGACAGGATTTATAAATATTTTACTATGTCATTATGTCATTAAATTAATTTTATTAATGAGGCTGAACAAAGCCTGGAGCCTGGTAGCCAATGCGCTTAAAATAATTTGGGTGAGGTCCAAGGCTTGTATTGCCTGAAAACCATCAGACAATTATAATTGTAAATTATAATAATATTTTAATTATAATAATTATAATAATATTGTAATATTAATTGTAAATGCTTTCTTGTTCCTAAACAAGATTGAACTTTACCTGAGCTTTAAAAATTAGTGCTGACTCTTCCTGAATTCTCTAAACGTGTTGACTGTTCCTGAATTGATTGAATACATTTTATATAATTTATTTAAAATATATCCTTCTACACTTGGTTAAAGGGTAGAGCAACACCATTTATCTTTATATTTATATATATTTACAGTGGGGACGGAAAGTATTCAGACCCCCTTACATTTTTCACTTTGTTATATTGCAGCCATTTGCTAAAATCATTTAAGTTCATTTTTTTCCTCCATTAATGTACACACAGCACCCCATATTGACAGAAAAACGCAGAATTGTTGACATTTTTGCAGATTTATTAAAAAAGAAAAACTGAAATATCAAATGGTCCTAAGTATTCAGACCCTTTGCTGTGACACTCATATATTTAACTCAGGTGCTGTCCATTTCTTCTGATCATCCTTGAGATGGTTCTACACCTTCATTTGAGTCCAGCTGTGTTTGATTATACTGATTGGACTTGATTAGGAAAGCCACACACCTGTCTATATGACCTTACAGCTCACAGTGCATGTCAGAGCAAATGAGAATCATGAGGACAAAGGAACTGCCTGAAGAGCTCAGAGACAGAATTGTGGCAAGGCACAGATCTGGCCAAGGTTACAAAAAATATTCTGCTGTACTTAAGGTTCCTAAGAGCACAGTGGCCTCCATAATCCTTAAATGGAAGATGTTTGGGACGACCAGAACCCTTCCTAGAGCTGGCCGTCCGGCCAAACTGAGCTATCGTGGGAGAAGAGCCTTGGTGAGAGAGGTAAAGAAGAACCCAAAGATCACTGTGGCTGATCTCCAAAGATGCAGTCGGGAGATGGGAGAAAGTTGTAGAAAGTCAACCATCAGTGCAGCCCTCCACCAGTCAGGGCTTTATGGCAGAGTGGCCTGACGGAAGCCTCTCCTCAGTGCAAGACACATGAAAGCCGGTATGGAGTTTGCTAAAAAAAACACCTGAAGGACTCCAAGATGGTGAGGAATAAGATTCTTTGGTCTGATGAGACCAAGATAGAACTTTTTGGCCTTCTAAGCGGTATGTGTGGAGAAAACCAGGCACTGCTCATCACCTGTCCAATACAGTCCCAACAGTGAAGCATGGTGGTGGCAGCATCATGCTATGGGGGTGTTTTTCAGCTGCAGGGACAGGATGACTGGTTGCAATCGAGGGAAAGATGAATGCGGCCAAGTACAGGGATATCCTGGACGAAAACCTTCTCCAGAGTGCTCAGGACCTCAGACTGGGCCGAAGGTTTACCTTCCAAGAAGACAATGACCCTAAGCACACAGCTAAAATAATGAAGGAGTGGCTTCACAACAACTCCGTGACTGTTCTTGAATGGCCCAGCCAGAGTCCTGACTTAAACCCAATTGAGCATCTCTGGAGAGACCTAAAAATGGCCGTCCACCAACGTTTACCATCCAACCTGACAGAACTGGAGAGGATCTGCAAGGAGGAATAGCAGAGGATCCCCAAATCCAGGTGTGAAAAACTTGTTGCATCTTTCCCAAAAAGACTCATGGCTGTATTAGATCAAAAGAGTGCTTCTACTAAATACTGAGCAAAGGGTCTGAATACTTAGGACCATGTGATATTTCAGTTTTTCTTTTTTAATAAATCTGCAAAAATGTCAACAATTCTGTGTTTTTCTGTCAATATGGGGTGCTGTGTGTACATTAATGAGGAAAAAAATGAACTTAAATGATTTTAGCAAATGGCTGCAATATAACAAAGAGTGAAAAATTTAAGGGGGCTGAATACTTTCCGTCCCCACTGTATATTCCTAAATTCAATAAACTGGACTGACTCTTCCTGAGTTTAATAAACTGGATTGTCTGTTCTTAAATTCATTAACCAGACTGACTCTTCCTGAATTCAATAAACTAAACTGGCTCTTCCTGATTTTAGCAAACTGGACTGACTAAATGTTAATGTTCAAATTTTTTTTTTTTTGTTATTGTTGTTTTATTGTTACGGTATCTATTTTTTAAATAATTTTTTTTATATTTTATATCCCTATTGTATAAACAGTTGCCTCTTAATACATCACCAAAAGGTGGTTTTATTGGTTTTATATCAACTTTATCACATTTTTTTTCTGTCTGATATTATACTTATATGCTGTTTATAGGCCAGTCATTGAAAAGCAGTTTGGAGTAGAGGGATGGGATCCAGTACTGCAGTGCCTTATTCCTTCCCCTTTGCTCTTTATAAAACGTGTGCGCTGTCTCCATGTCTTCTGGCTTGACAAAGATGCGGAAAGTCGAAACTCCTCACCATGGAGATGACCTGACACTTTGTGACCTGGATACTGGGCTCAGTTTTCGAAGAGAAATTTTCCTATATGACCACTTGCTTACTGGGCACTTAAACCCCCATGCTGCACAGACCAATTTCCAGCTTTCAGCGCTGTCGCACTTTGACAATTGCGCGGTCATGCTATACGGTACCCAAATGATCATTTTTTTCACATAAATAGAGCTTTCTTTCTGTGGTATTTAATCACTACTGGGGTTTTTATATTTTGCTAAACAAACAAAAACAGACCGAAAATTTTAAGAAAAATAAGCAGTTTTCATAGTTTGTTATAAAATTTTGCAAACAGGTAATTATTCTCCTTCACTGATGTGCACTGATGAGGCTGCTTTGATGAGCACTGATAGGCTGCACTGATAAGCACTGATAGGCTGCACTGATGGGCACTAATAGGCTACATTGATAGGCACTAATAAGCTGCACATATAAGGCAGCACTGATGGGCACTGATGAGGTGGCACTGGTGGGCACAGAACAGGAGGCACTGATGAGGCTGCACTGATAGGTGGCACTAATGGGCACTGATAGATGGCACTGAAGGGCACTGGTAGGCGGCACTAAAGGGCACTGATAGGTGGCACTGATGGCACTGATGGGCACTGATAGGTGGCACTGATGGGCACTGATAGACACTGGTAGGTGACACTGATAGGTAGCACTGATAGGTGGCACTGATGATGAGGAACTGATGGGCACTGATTGGCAGCACTGATGGGCACTGATAGGTGGCACTCGTGGGCATTGATAGGTGGCACTGGTGGGCACTGGTGTGTGGCACTGGTGGGCACTGCTTAGCAATGCTGATTTGCACTGGTAGGTGGCACTGGTAGGCACTGGTTAGCAGTTATGGGTCTGAAGTGTGCGGGACCGATGTCCCGTTTACACAAGACAGTAATCTGCTTTTTTTTCTCCTCACACGTGAGGGAAAAAAAGCCAATTACCGGCTTGTGTTTACATCACGTAATCAGCTGTCATTGGCTGATCATGCGGGAAGGGGCCAGGATTGGCCCCTCACTCCGATTTGTGATCAGCCGAGTCCCATGGACTCACTGATCACAGAGCGTGCCATGTGCGTCCTGCAGGGGGAACTCAGGCATTACATGAACGGGAGGACGTACATTGATGCCCTCTTGGCAATTTAGGCTGCCCTGTAGCCATCTTTCGGCTATAGCGTGGGCGCGAAGAGGTTATAATGTGAGATAAAATTGCTCATAGAATTTTTTTAAAAAATTTTTGCAATTCACAAACAAGGCCTACTAAAATAAAGCATGAGTTATTTCATCGAAATGTGAGCTATTTATCTCATGAAACCATGCAGTATTTTATCCTATGCGATATTAAGTGGGATGGGTACAGTGGAGAAGGAATAGAACCCCTGTCAGTTTTTATTGCTAATAAAGAGGTAAAATGGTTTAACCCCTTCCCGCCGACCGAACGCATATATGCGTCCTCGGCTTTCCGGGGTTATACCGGGATGATGCCCGCAGCTGCAGGCATCATCCCGGTACCGTTGTTTTCAGCGGGCGATCGGCTACCCGAATATAACAACCGATGCGGCTAAAAGCCGCTCGGTTGTTATACCGGAGGAGCGGGAGGGGACATCCCCCCCCTCCCGCCGCCTCCCGCCGCTGTTACCGGGCCTCCCGTGCGATCGGGAGGCCCGGTGTCCGGTCCGCTGCCTTCGGCGGCTGGGGGCGGACTGGAACGAAGCTGCGAGCGGCTTCGTTCCAGCCTTCTTCTTGTAAATGCGGAAGCGACGTCATGACGTCACTTCCCGTTTACTCGGCTGCCAATGGCGCCGAATTTAAAAAAGTACACAGTATTCAGAATCGCCGTTTTCGGCGATCTGAATACTTTGAAGTGTAAAGGAGGGATGGGGGGTCTTTTAGACCCCCCATCCCTCCATAAAGAGTACCTGTCACCACATATTACTGTCACAAGGGATGTTTACATTGCTTGTGACAGCAATAAAAGTAAAAAAAAAAAAAAAAAATTTTAAACACAATTTATAAAGTACAAAAATAAATAAATTAAATAAAAAAAAAAAAAAAAAATTTTTTTAAAGTGCCCCTGTCCCCGCGAGCTCGCGCAGCGAAGAAAACGCATACGGAAGTCGCGCCCGCATATGTAAACGGTGTTCAAACCACACATGTGAGGTATCGCCGCGATCGTCAGAGCGAGAGCAATAATTCTAGCCCTAGACCTCCTCTGTAGCTCAAACCTGGTAACCGTAAAATTTTTTTAAAGCGTCGCCTATGGAAATTCAAAGGTACCGTAGTTCGTCGCCATTCCACGAGTGCGTGCAATTATAAAGGGTGACATGTTTGGTATCTATTTACTCGGCATAACATCATCTTTCACATTATACAAAAAAATTGGGGTAACTTTACTGTTTGGATTTTTTAAAATTCATGAAAGTGTCACTTTTCCAAAAATTTGCGTTTAAAACACCGCTGCACAAATACCGTGTGATAAAAAATATTGCAACATTCGTCATTTTATTCTCTAGATTCTTTGCTAAAAAAATATATATAATGTTTGGGGGTTCTAAGTAATTTTCTAGCAAAAAATATGGATTTTAACTTGTAAACACCAAATTTCAAAAATAGGCTTAGTCATGAAAGGCCATAGAAATATGCCAACTCACAAAGTCAGTGCGGTCCATGCAGTATATGTATTAATACAAAAGAAAAAAGGTGACTGGAATACCAGTCAAAGGGAAGCGGCTTTTACAGGACACAAAAACAACTTTAAAGTTAAATTAAAGTGTTACTAAACCCAGGAGCCTGTATTTACTATATCTGGTCTTCCACAGTAAACAGAACATGGAAATGTAATCAGGGCTTTTTTTCAGGGGGAACTTGGTGGAACTCAGTTCCACCACCTCTGGCTCAGACCCTTTGGTACCTGCTCACCACTATCACTTGTAAACACAGAAGTCTGGTTTTTGTATTTACAAGTGACAGCTCTGCACTCTGTGTGTAATGCAATTCTGGTATTTAATGCCCCTTTAAGACCCTCCTACTGTCTTCGTGAAATTTGACTGACCACACCCACTATTTGATGTGATTTGCAGGGTGTGTTTGAGAAAAAAAGCCCTGAATGTAATTATTTTAGGAACTATAAACTGCTAAATACCTTTTCTCATTAGCAGTATATAGCAGTCTTGTGACTTCTATCAGTGTCTGGTCAAGCACTGGTTAAAGCTTGTAGGATAAGTTTTCATTCTCCTCTGACTGTCCTATGAGGCTCCATGACTCCTGACTATAGGCGTGCACAGGGGGTGTGTCAGGTGTGCCTGGGCACACCCTAATCACAACGTGTGGTGCACATTCCCCCTACTGCCCGGGTACCCCCCATGTTGGCCCCGCCCTGCAGTGCTGCTGGCTTCCCTCCTCTCCTCCCGGCTGCTGCGTGGGGTCTTTCAGGATGGAGAGCGGGGGAAGGGGCTTATAAATATGTAATTTCTAAATGAACACTGTGAATGCACTCACTCACTGTGTTCATTCATAACTGAAGCATAGTAAACTGTGTTTACTATGCTTCAGTTTGTGAATGAACAGGAACCGCACCAAACTGAGCATGTGCTGAGTGCCCCCAGGGCTCTGTACTATCAGGAGATGGATTGGGGACAATGGAATAAGGGGAGGATCAGCGAAGACAGAATCAAACAGCCTTTTTACACAATGTGCAGGATTAACCCCTTAGGTTCCACAGTGAGTATAATAAGCAGGCTTTACTGCATATACTATAGCTCCCAACTGTCCCTGATTTCGAGGGACTGTCCCTGATTTGGAGCAATGTCCCTCTGTCCCTTTTTCCACCTCATTTGTCCCTCATTTTGGTCTGATCTTTACAGTTATATATAAAATACACTTTTTATCTTTCAAAAAGTGTTTCCCAGTGCTAAACCTTTCATCCAAATTCTAAATTGCTGCATTTGTAAATTTTAAAAGCCAATATAAAGGAATAGTAGTGGTAAAAAAAGCCCTTGTGGATTTAATGAACCTTTTTTTTTTTTTGGTTCTTTTTTTGTCTTATGTCTACATATATTTGCTAGTAGGTGTCCCTCATTCCCATCTCAAAATGATGGGAGGTATGCATATACAGACTGATTTTACTGTTGTGGGTTTAGTAACACTTTAAGTAAATACAAAGTATCTTTATAAATGTCAAATATTGAATAACAATAGTATAAAAAAATCACTCACATATATAAATAGATTGTCATTGGGGAGATTTCCCTTCACTTCCTGTCCTATAGCCAAAACAGGAAGTGCGAGGAAATCCATAAAAATTAAAAGAATACTTTGGGGACCCCCAGGTCACCAGAACCAGTGTCCCCTCTATTAGTTTTCTGGGGACAACCCAAAATTTGAGATTTTCTTTTACTTTCACTTTCAATGATAATGGTAAACAGGACAAATAGAGAGGGCGAATCTCCTTAATGGGGGCACAGACAGCAATAAAAACTGACAGGGGGTCTTAATCCATCTCCACTCCACCCAAAACTAAAAAAAAATGTTTTGCCTTTCATATAGTCACATAGTAGGTGAGGTTGAAAAAAGACACAAGTCCATTAAGTCCAACCTATGTGTGTGATTATGTGTCAGTATTACATTGTATATCCCTGTATGTTGTGGTCGTTCAGGTGCTTATCTAATAGTTTCTTGAAACTATCAATGCTCCCCGCTGAGACCACCGCCTGTGGAAGGGAATTCCACATCCTTGCCCTTAGTTGTACTTTGAGTAAATTAGCCTTGATGATTGTGTGTTTTTATATATTTAGGTTTCTATGCATTACTGTTGAGAAACTGATCCAAAAAGGTAGAGACTCCTCCAAATTGGCTATTATATTTTTATATGCCTTAAATACCTCATGCCTGCTGGACCACTTCTAATTTAACTCATGCATTTATTTATTTATTTCCTTTAGTGAATCGACTTTAACACCTTTTTTAGGTAAATTTCTAATAAGGTGATAGTAAATTGACATTTTCAGCATCTCATGAGATGATTAGAGAATATGCGTCACATGATTCGATTATCTCATGAGATGGTCCTTAGTGAATTGAGCCCACTGTGACGTCTGTGCTGTGTGGGCTAGTCTGGCTGTGGTGTCCTCTTTCCAGTGTACCTGCATGGCTTGTGGGTTGCAGTACAGTGTGCAGCATGGTTCTCCTCCAGCTGCGTTTCCCTGAGCTCACTCCTCTCTCTCCTCTCTCTCACCTTGATTGGCCATGAGGTGAGCAGTTTGGATCCTACACCCACCAGCATCAGGATGTCTCACCTGGGTGCACAGAGTTGGTCCTCTATGTAAGTGGAAGCTATTGCTTATTATAAAGTATTGGTGCATTGCTAATTGGATTTTCTTGCTTCTTCGCTTGCTTCTGAGAGGTTGCGGTCCTGACTGATTGGGCCAAGGTTGCACCCTGTCCATATCCAGCAAAGGCTGTGTTCCCAATTTGCTGAGCTGAGACTGTAGTTCTGCCTGTTTTGATCATTGCTGCATGTGTGGACTTTTTTGTAATATATGTATATATATATCTATATATATATATATATATATATATATATATATATATATCTCTATATCTCTATATATATATATATATATATATATATATATATATAGAGATATATATATATATATATATATATATATATACTGTACGCAGCACCCCCTGTATACAGTAGGTAAATTTAGTTGGGCTCCTGTTGTAGCCGGAGGAGCCAGGGTCAACGTGTTAGAGTTAGCTGGCAGAGCTCCAAGGCCTTGTTGCCTCTGTTGCCCCCCCCCCCCCCCTCAGCTTCTAGAACTGCTGGATAATTCTAGAACCTAGAGAGCAGACAGAGATGAGGCCTGAATAGCTATGGAGTCTCCTCCAATACCTAGGTGGGGATGGCCCAGAAGGTGGAGAGATATCCCATAATTATTCTGGAGCTTGGCCATGTGGGCGCAGATTCTGGGGTCCTGTCACCTGGAGGGAACCCCTGTGCTGGGAGGCTCTGTCCGCTGGGCAGAAGGAAGGAGTCAGAGGACAGAGAGAGAGAACAGCACAGGAAGCCTCACACCCTTTCATTCTCAACTAGGCTTAGCTGAGCCACCCTGGGAGCCATTGGGACCTGTCCAGCAGGAGGCTCGTTCAGTAATCACCACATGAGCTACAGGATCTACCAAGGGGATTGAGTGAGTAGCTTCAACCACTACACCCCAGAGCATATAGAGGAGAAGCAGCAAGGTGCAATACCCAGCTAGCCATCTATAGAGGGACAGCTTAGAGCCACTTAGCCATCACAGCTACCCTACACCTCCTGCTTGGGGATTCTAAAGAGAAGCCAGGTGCCTTGGCATGTTTCTACAGAGAGAAAGCACCTGCATTTAGTGTTTGAAATCCTTTCTTTAAACAGTTAAGCTGATCCGTTTATCCTATGGGAAGACAGCCGTGTTATTTTTGCTGGCAGAGATAGTTTCAAGTCCTCAAGTTACATTTAACTACAGCTCTAGGCATCCCATATCTTCTCAACCCTATCCAAGTTTATCTCCAGGGAGGGACCCAGGATTCACATTTAGGGTTAATGTGAGGTTCAGAGCTATCATTTCTGAGTGGAAAAAGCTGTGTTTTTGTCTTTTTCCAGATTCTGTAGTTCTGGATCAGAACTTTCAATCCTGTGTCCAGGTTTTGCTAGTCGCCTGCAACCTGGCTGACTACACAGGTGTGCAGGGTCATTATATACTCAGGGCTGAGGATAGCTCAGAGCTACCAGTTTGGAGACAGCGTCCAGTTTGGAGACTGCTCCCAGTGTGGGAGACAGAAGGTCTTACCTGGTATCAGGGGGTCCCAGCCAGAAGCCAAGAGGCAGAGGGTCTAACGAGTGGTCAGAGGGCCTAGCTAGAAGCCAAGAGACAGAGGGCCTCACCGAGTGGTCAGAGTCCCCAGCCAGAAACCAAGAGACAGAGGGTCTCACGAGTGGTCAGAGGGCCTAGCTAGAAGCCAAGAGACAGAGGGTCTCACCGAGTGGTCAGAGTCCCCAGCCAGAAGCCAAGAGACAGAGGGTCTACCCAAGGGGTCAGAGATTCCCCAGCCAGAAGCCACGAGACAGAGGTCTCAGTTCCAGGAGTCAGGTCGGCTCCTATCTGGGGAGTCAGGAGAACCCCAATCCATAGGCCAGAGATGGGCCATGCAGTGGGGCACTGCAACTGATGGCTGAGCGAGCCAAGTGTTTCACGAGAGCTGGACAACACAGTCAAGAGACTGGTAAGTGGACTAGTAGTGGGTCAAAAATCACCATTTTTGGGGTTATTATTAAATTATCTATTGTGCTGTCTATTTTTTTTGTGTTTTTCTATATTATACCAGGTTCCACTGGTTATTGGATAGCCACATTTTTAGTGTCAAAGCCAACCAGAAGGCCGCTGGAGAGAAGCTTTTGTTGTCTCTTCCTTAATTCACTAAACCAGACTGACTCTTGCTACATTCAATAACTGGACTGACTCTTCCTACATTCAATAACTGGACTGACTCTTCCTACATTCAATAACTGGACTGACTCTTCCTACATTCAATAATGACTGACTCTTGCTACATTCAATAACTGGACTGGCTCTTCCTAAATTCAATAACTGGACTGGCTCTTCCTACATTCAATAACTGGACTGACTCTTCCTACATTTATTTACTGGACTGACTCTTCTTACATAAAAAAACTGGACTGACTCTTCTTACATTCAATAACTGGACAGACTCTTCCTACATTCAATACCTGGACTGACTCTTACAGTCAATAACTGGACTGACTCTTCTTACATTCAATAACTGGACTAACTCTTGCTAGATTCAATAACTAGAGTGACTCTTCCTACATTCAATAACTGGACCGACTCTTGCTATATTCAATAACTGGACTGACTCTTGCTACTTTCAATAATTGGACTGATTCTTCCTACATTCAATAACTGGACTGACTCTTCCTACATTCAATAACTGGACTGACTCTTCCTACATTCAATAACTGGACTGACTCTTCCTACATTCAATAACTGGACTGACTCTTCCTACATTCAATAACTGGACTGACTCTTCCTACATTCAATAACTGGACTGACTCTTCTTACATTCAATAACTGGACTAATGCCGCGTACACACGGTCGGACTTTCCGGCATACTTAGTCCGGCGGACCAGATTGTGCCGGACAATCCGCCCGTGTGTAGGCGCCGGCGGACTTTTCCGGCGGACTTTTTCCCAAAAGCCCGCCGGACCTAGATTTGAAGAAAGTTTTAAATCTTTCCGCCGGACTCAGTTTCGGGCGGAAAGTCCGCTCGTGTGTGTGCTGGTCCGACGGAAAGCCCGCTCGTGTGTATGCTGGTCCGACGGACCAGATACGACACGAGGGCAGGGTATTGCATCTCGCGCTCGCTGCAATAGGAAAAACACATTTTCCTATTGCAGCGAGCGCGGGGCATACCAGGCCCTTAGGTCTGGTATGGATTATAAAGGGAACCCCCTACGCCGAAAAAACGGCGTGGGGTCCCCCCTAAAATCCATACCAGACCCCGATCCGAGCACGCAGCCTGGCCGGTCAGGAAAGGGGGTGGGGACGAGCGAGCGCCCCCCCCCCCTCCTGAACCGTACCAGGCCGCATGCCCTCAACATGGGGGGTGGGTGCTTTGGGGAGGGGGGCGCCCTGCGGGGCCCCCCACCCCAAAGCACCTTGTCCCCATGTTGATGAGGACAAGGGCCTCTTCCCGACAACCCTGGCCGTTGGTTGTCGGGGTCTGCGGGCGGGGGCTTATCGGAATCTGGGAGCCCCTTTAATAAGGGGGCCCCCAGATCCCGGCCCCCCACCCTATGTGAATGAATATGGGGTACATGGTACCCCTACCCATTCACCTAGGGAAAAAGTGTAAGTAATAAAACACACTACACAGGTTTTTAAAATAGTTTATTAAACAGCTCCGGGGGGGGGATCTTCCTCCGGCTTCGGGGGTCCCTCCGCTTCATCTTCTCCCGGGGTCCGGTTGGTTCTTCTCCCGGTGTTCCAGTTCTTCGGCCAGCTCCTCTGCTGTCTTCAGGTAGCTCTCTTGCCAGCAGAGGTCCGGACTCCTGGGCTTCTGGGCTTCTGGGCTTCTGGGCTTCTTCTCTTCTCTTCTTTTCTCCAGATGTTGACACGACGCTCTCTCCGGCTGGACTGCTCTCCGAGGGCTGCGTTGTGACTTATATAGGCGGAGACCCCGCCCCCTTTTGATGTCACAGTCCCTGGGCATGCTGGGACTGTGACGTTTTAGGGGGCGTGGTCACTGGGTGATGTTGACCACGCCCCCTAAAACGTCACAGTCCCAGCATGCCCAGGGACTGTGACATCAAAAGGGGGCGGGGTCTCCGCCTATATAAGTCACAACGCAGCCCTCGGAGAGCAGTCCAGCCGGAGAGAACGTCGTGTCAACATCTGGAGAAGAGAAGAGAAGAGAAGAGAAGAGAAGAGAAGAGAAGAGAAGAGAAGAAGCCCAGAAGCCCAGGAGTCCGGACCTCTGCTGGCAAGAGAGCTACCTGAAGACAGCAGAGGAGCCGGCCGAAGAACTGGAACACCGGGAGAAGAACCAACCGGACCCCGGGAGAAGATGAAGCGGAGGGACCCCCGAAGCCGGAGGAAGATCCCCCCCCGGAGCTGTTTAATAAACTATTTTAAAAACCTGTGTAATGTGTTTTATTACTTACACTTTTTCCCTAGGTGAATGGGTAGGGGTACCATGTACCCCATACTCATTCACATAGGGTGGGGGGCCGGGATCTGGGGGCCCCCTTATTAAAGGGGCTCCCAGATTCCGATAAGCCCCCGCCCGCAGACCCCGACAACCAACGGCCAGGGTTGTCGGGAAGAGGCCCTTGTCCTCATCAACATGGGGACAAGGTGCTTTGGGGTGGGGGGCCCCGCAGGGCGCCCCCCTCCCCCAAAGCACCCACCCCCCATGTTGAGGGCATGCGGCCTGGTACGGTTCAGGAGGGGGGGGGCGCTCGCTCGTCCCCACCCCCTTTCCTGACCGGCCAGGCTGCGTGCTCGGATCAGGGTCTGGTATGGATTTTAGGGGGGACCCCACGCCGTTTTTTCGGCGTAGGGGGTTCCCTTTATAATCCATACCAGACCTAAGGGCCTGGTATGCCCCGCGACGGGGCTCGCAAGGTGTCAATCTCGCCGATAAAAGCGGCAAGATTGACTTCCTTTTCTAGTCCCGTCACACCTGAGTCACGTTCAAAATGAACGGACTTGTCCGTGTGTGGGCAAGTCCGTTCATTCTGAAAGTCCGCCGTAACTCCGGCGAAAGTCCGTCGGAAAGACGGGCGGACTTAGCCCGCCGGAAAGTCCGGTCGTGTGTGGGCAAGTCCGTCCGTTTTAAAGTCCGGCGCACCTGGCGGACAAAGTCCGTCGGAAAGTGTGCCGGACCAAGTAGGATAGAAAGTCCGACCGTGTGTACGCGGCATTACATTCAATAACTGGACTAACTCTTGCTACATTCAATAACTGGACTAACTCTTGCTACATTCAATAACTGGACTGACTCTTCCTACTTTCAATAAACTTGATTGCCTGTTCCTGAACTAATTAAACTGGACTGACTCTATGTGAATTCAATAAAGCAGGCTGACTCTTCCTGGATTCAGTAAACCGAACTTAATCTTCCTGAATTAAATAAACCTGAGTCTTCCTGAATTCTGTGTAGCGCTAACCTCTGCAAGGGCCACTGATTTGTACCCCACGTTCTTTTCCCACCAGTGTAGATGCAGCCAGGCAACCAGCAACATTCACTCTTCTGGCTCAGTAAACAGTCTAGGGGTTGGCGTTTCCTGCTTTTTTCCTTTTTTGCTTTATCCCACAGAGCTGGCTTTCTCTGAAGATAGCTGCCGCCATTATCTTACTATATGGACTTATAGACTTTCATTTATTTACATTTTTAGCAGTTCTATTTATGGACTATTATATTCCCTGCTTTAATTAGTCCCCTTCTATAGCAATCGTCATTCACAAGCACACTGCCTTTGCGCCAGCAGTTACTGTATTTATAAAATCTGACCTGTGCACATATATCTGTAGTGTTTACTTATCTCTCTCCAAAGCTCCAAGTTCTGTGTCTTTTTGTTGCTCCGTTCTTCTATTAACAGTATGATAACTTCTGACAAGTTCTTCGACACAGGAGATAGCAGCTTGAAATTTGCGAGGGAACTTAGAGATAGATTAGCAGAGAACTGGTCTATTCACCGTACAGCTCTGCAAGTTTCTTTGTTCCTCAGCCTATGTGGAGGGGTGTGTGTGCCTTTCCTCCAATCAGCTCTCACACAGTGTATGCCCAGACTCCCCTGTCACTGCTGAAACCGGAAGAAACATTTGTAACATGTGCATTTTCTAAAGAAAGCTGTAGAGAGATTTGTTTAATCTCTGTGTATCATCTGAGGCTGTTCACTTCACTGAGTACAGTGCCTTGAAAAAGTATTCATACCCCTTGACATTTTCCACATTTTGTCATGTTACAACAAAAAATGTAAATTTATTTTATTGGGATTTTATGTGATAGACCAACACAAAGTGGCACATAATTGTGAAGTGGAAGGAAAATGATAAACAGTTTTAAACATTTTTTTTCAAATAAATATATTAAAGTTTGGCGTGCATTTGTAGTCAGCCCCCCTGAGTCAATACTTTGTAGAACTACCTTTCTCTGCAATTATAGCTGCAAGTCTTTTTGGGGATGTCTCTACCAGCTTTGCACATCTAGAGTGAAATTTTTGCCCATTCTTCTTTGCATAATAGCTCAAGCTCTATGAACAGCAATTTTCAAGTCTTACCACAGATTCTCAATTGGATTTAGATCTGGACTTTGACTGGGCCATTCTAACACACGAATATGCTTTGAGCTAAACCATTCCATTGTAGCTCTGGCTGTATGTTTAGGGTCGTTGTCCTGCTGGAAGGTGAACCTCCGCCTCAGTCTCAAGTCTTTTGCAGACCCTAATGCCCTGTACACACGATCGGACATTGATCGGACATTGGATTTTTTCCGACGGATGTTGGCTCAAACTTGTTTTGCATACACACGTTCACCCAAAGTTGTCGGAAAATCCAATCGTTCTGAACATGGTGACGTAAAACACATAGGTCGGGACTATAAACGGGGCAGTAGCTAATGGCTTTCGTTTCTTAATTTATTCTGAGCATGCGTGGCACTTTGTCGGATTTGTGTACACACGATCGGAATTTCCGAAAAAGGATTTTGTTGTCGGAAAATTTTATAGCCTGCTCTCAAACTTTGTGTGTCGGAAATTCCTATGGAAAATGTGTGATGGAGCCTACACACGGTCGGAATTTCCGACAACAAGGTCCTATCACAAATTTTCCATCGGAAAATCCGACCGTGTGTACAGGGCATAATGCCACGTACACACGACCGGACTTTCCGTCAGAATAGACTCCGACAGCCTTTCCGACAGAGTTCTGATGGAGTTCCGCTGAAACAGACTTGCCTATACATGATCACACCAAAGTCCGATCGTTTAGAACGCGATGACTTACGACGGGACTAGAAAAGGGAAGTTCAGCAGCCAGTAGCCAATAGCTGCCCTTGCGTCATTTTTGGTTAGTCGGAATAGCATACAGACGAGCGGTTTTCCCGATAGGAACTGATTCCGTCGGAAAGATTTGAAACATGTTCTATTTCTAGGTCCATCAGAATTTTAGAAAGAAAACGTCCGATGAAGCCCACACACGATCTGAATGTCCGATGGAATGATTCCTTCGGACCTTTTCTGCCGGAAAGTCCAGTCGTGTGTACACGGCATAACAAGTTAAGATTGCCCTGTATTTGGCTCCATCCATTTTGCCATCAGCTCTGACCAGCTTCCCTGCCCCTGCTGAAGAAAAGTATCCCCACAACATGATATTGCTACCACCATGTTTCACGGTGGGGATGGTGTGTTCAGGGTGATGTGCAGTGTTAGTTTTCCACCACACATAGCGTTTTACTTTTAGGCCAAAAAGTTCAATTTTGGTCTCATCTGAAAAGAGCATCTTCTTCCACATGTTTGCTGTGTCCCCCACATGGCTTTTTGCAAACTGCAAACGGGACTTCTTATCGCTTTTTTTCAACAGTGGCCTTATTCTTGTCACTCTTCCATAAAGGCCAGATTTGTGGAGTGCATTACTAATAGTTGTCCTGTGGACAGATTCTCTCACCTGAGCTGTGGATCTCTGCAGCTCCTCCAGAGTTACCATGGGCCTCTTGGCTGCTTCTCTGATTAATGCTCCCCTTGCCCAGCCTGTTAGTTTAGGTGGACGGCCATATCTTGGTAGGTTTGCAGTTGTGCCATACTTCCTATTTTCGGATGATGGATTGAACAGTGCTCTGTGAGATTTTCAAAGCTTGGGATATTTTTTTATAACTTAACCCTGCTTTAAACTTCTCCACAACTTTATCCCTAACCTGTCTGGTGTGTTCCTTGGCCGTCATGATGCTGTTTGTTCACTAAGGTTCTCTATCAAACTTCAAGGGCTTCACAGAACAGCTGTATTTATACTGAGATTAAATTACACACAGGAGGACGCTATTTACTAATTAGGTGACTTCTAAAGGCAAATGGTTCCACTAGATTTTAGTTAGGGGTATCAGAGTAAAGGGGACTGAATACAAATGCACGCCACACTTTTCAGATATTTTTTCTTTTCAGGGTTTACTGTATATACTCGAGTATAAGTCGAATTTTTCAGCACTTTTTTTGTGCTGAAAGTGCCCCCCTCAGATTATACTCGAGTCAAGCACTTTTCTGCATCAAAAAATTTCATTTTCCGAACCGAATTTGGGGCCCCGTATCTCAGGGCCACTTGGGGCTAGGAACCCCAAATTTGGTGTGCAAACCCAGTGGAACTGATACCACAACATATCCAAAGCTGAAGTTCCTAGCACTAAGTGACCCCGAAATACGGGGCCCCAAAATCAGTTCGGAAAATGTCATTCTCTGCTGCAGAAAAGTGCTTGACATTTTCTGAACCGAATTTGGGGCCCCATATCTCAGGGTCACTTGGTGCTAGGAACCCCAAATTTGGGGTGCAAACCCAGTGGAACTGGTACCATAACATATCCAAAGCTGGGGTTCCTAGCACCAAGTGGCCCTAAGATACGGGGCCCCAAAACTGGTTTGGAAAATGTCATTCTCTGCTGCAGAAAAGTGCTTGACATTTTCTGAACTGAATTTTGGGGCCCTGTATCTCGGGGCCACTTGGTGCTAGAAACACCAGCTTTGGAAAATGTTATGGTGCTAGTTCCACTGGGTTTGCACACCAAATTTGGGGTTCTTAGCTCTAAGTGGCCCCGAGATACGGGGCCCCAAATTCGGTCAACTGTGTCCATCTGCAGCAATGTCATTTCGGGACCCTTTGGGTTCAGAGACCCCAAATTTTGGCTGCAACTAGGGGGCATCTAGGAACCTTTACTACCGAGTTTGAAGTTCGGGGGACTATGGCTGCAAATGGGCACAGTGATGCTGCAAATGGGCATTGTTGACCCTCTTTTCCACTTACAGTAGCTGTGCATTTCTCACCCTCGTCTTATACTCGGGTCAATAAGTTTTTCCCATTTTTTTTGTGGTAAATTAGGGCCTCGACTTATACTCGGAACGACTTATACTCGAGTATATACGGTACATCCACTTTAAAGATAAATACAATGTATTATGTTTACTGCTCACTTATTTTTATTGCACAGCTGCATTACATGGTGTTTTTATATACATGCCTTAAAGCGGAGTTCCACCCACTTTTGAGAGGTGGTCTTAAATGAAGGTTCACCTCTCCACCCCTAGTTTTTGGCTAGTTAAAAGATTTTTTTTTTTTTCTAACTTACCTTTTTATGAAGTACAGCCTGTACTTCTGATCCATCCGGTCCGCGGCGCAGAACGTCATATCATCTTCTTCGGCAAGCCCCCCCCATGTCTTCTGGGACATGTGTGTCCCAGAAGACAGCTGGCCATTCACAAAGCGCCACACAACTCGCGCAGTAGGAAACGGGCAGTGAAACCGCAAGGCTCCACTGCCGGTTTCCCTTAATTAGAATGGCAGTGCCTGCAGCCGATCCGATCGACGGATCGGCCTCGGGATATCGCGGGCTCCCTGAACAGGTAAGTGTCCTTATTAAAAGTCAGCAGCTACAGTGTTTGTAGCTGCTGACTTTAAAAAAAAAAATTTGCAGGTGGAACGCCGCTTTAAGTTCAACTTTACTATATACAATGTATTATTGACATCCCAAGGTACCATTTCAGATCCGTTTTTTTTTCCCTGATTGTCCTTACATGCCTTGCAGATAACATTTTACACCATGAAGCACATACATCCTTCCTGTTACCTCAACCTATTATTCCCCTAATCTGATCCCTTATCTGATGGAGACAAGGAATGTTTGCCTCCCCATACAGCCAGACAATGATTTTTTCTGAATAATATTTACTAACACGTATTCATATTGGAGCACCTGGTTTATATTTAGGACAGTTTGAAGGTGTTTGGGTCAGCCTTCTCAACTTTTTCATCATGGAGCAAATCTTAAAATAATTTTTTTTCATTATCGGGGAACCCCAACTAAAATATATTATATCTGCAGCTAATAGTACCATGGCATGACATATAATTTGTAAATATAGCAATAAACGCAATACTAAAGAATTTGGTACGCCTAATGTATCTGACACCTAATATGGCTCACTTTTAACACACCCCTGCTATATTCAACAAATTTATTTTCAGTAAAAATCATGAGAAGAAAATGAAACAAATAATAGTGATGTCTGTCACTTGGGTGGTCAATGGAGACATGCCCTGGTGGTCAGTGTAGTGCACCTTAATGTTGGTAGTCAGTGTAGTACCTCTTTAAATTGATGCTTAGTGTAGTGCCCTCTTACATTTGTGATCAGTGTAGTGTCCCCTTTCCTTTGTGGTCATTGTAGAGTTTCCTTATATTGAGTGCCCCCCTATGTTGGTGGTCAGTGTGGTCCCCACTTACATTGCTGGTCAGTGTAATGCCCCCTTACATTTGTGGTCAGTGTAGTGTCACCCTATGTGGGTGATCAGTGTAGTGCCCTCCTACATTACTGGTTAGTGTAATGTCCCCTTCTATTGGTGGCCACTGTAGTGCCCCTATTCATCTGTCGTCATTATAGTGCCCCATACATTGGTTGTCTTGTACTGCTAATCAGTGTTTTGTCCCCTTACATTGGTGGTCAGTGTAGTGTCCCCTTACATTGGTGATTAGTGTAGTGCCCCATTAGATCGGTCAGTGTAATACCCCTTTGCATTGGAATTCAGTATAGGGTTCCATTATATCGGTGATCAGTGTAATGCCTTCTTACATTGGTGGTCAGTGTAGTGCCCCCTTCGATTGGTGGTCAGTGTAGTGCCCCCTTCGATTGGTGGTCAGTGTAGTGCCCCCTTCCATTGGTGGTCAGTGTAGTTCTCTCTTACATTGGCGCTCAGTGTAGTTCCCACTTACAATGATGGTCAGTATTGTTCCACCCTTACATTGGTGGTCAGTGTAGTTATGTCTTACATTGGTTGTCAATGCAAGACCCCTGAAACACTGGTGTTCAGGGTAGTTCCCTCTTACATTGGTGGTCAATGTAGTTTCCCCTTACTTTGGTGGGTATTGTTGTTTCCCTTTACATTAGTGGTAAGAGAAGTGCTCCTTACACTAGTGGTTAGTTTAGTTTTCTCCTACAATAGTTGCCAAGTGAAGTGCCTTGTTTTATTGTAGGTCAGTAGAAAAGTGTCCCCCTTACATTTGTGATTGGTGGACATAGGCTTCTTATATTGGATGTCAATGGGAAGAATACTCTGTTACTTTCTTGATCAGTGGAAAGAATGCCCCACAACAGGCTGCTGCTGATGACATCATACAGTATCTCACAAAAGTGAGTACACCCCCTCACATTTTTGTAAATATTTTATCTTTTCATGTGACAGCACTGAAGAAATGACACTTTGATACAATGTAAAGTAGTGAGTGTACAGCTTGTATAACAGTGTAAATTTACTGTCCCCTCAAAATAACTCAACACACAGCCATTAATGTCTAAACCGCTGGCAACAAAAGTGAGTACACCCCTAAGTGAAAATATCCAAATACGGCCCAAGCTGTCAATATTTTGTGTGGTCACCATTATTTTCCAGCGCTGCCTTAACCCGCTGGGTCATGGAGTTCACCAGAGCTTCACAGGTTGCCACTGGAGTCCTCTTCCATTCCTCCATGATGACTTCACAGAGCTGGTGGATGTTGGAGACCTTGCTGTCCTCCACCTTCCATTTGAGGATGCCCCACAGATGCTCAATAGGGTTTAGTTCTGGAGACATGCTTGGCTAGTCCATCATCTTTATCCTCAGCTTCTTTAGCAAGATAGTGGTCATCTTGGAGGTGTGTTTGGGGTCGTTATCATGTTGAAATACTGCCCTGCAGCCCAGTCTTTGAAGGGACCGGATCATGCTTTGCTTCAGTATGTCACAGTACATGTTGGCATTCATGGTTCCCTCAATGAACTGTAGCTCCCCAGTGCCTGCAGCACTCATGCAGCCCCAGACCATGACACTCCCACCACCATGCTTAACTGTAGGCAAGACACACTTGTCTTTGTACTCCTCCTCCTGGTTGCCGGCACACACGCTTGACACCATTTGAACCAAATAAGTTTATCTTGGTCTCATCAGACCACAGGACATGGTTCCAGTAATCCATGTCCTTAGTCTGCTTGTCTTCAGCAAACTGTTTGCGGGCTTTCTTGTGCATCATCTTTAGAAGAGGCTTCCTTCTGGTACGACAGCCATGCAGACCAATTTGATGCAGTGTGCGGCATATGGTCTGAGCACTGACAGGCTGACACCCCACCCATTCAACAGCAATGACTGCAGCAATGACTCATACGTCTACTTCCCAAAGACAACCTCTGGATATGACGCTGAGCACGTGCACTCAACTTTTTTGGTCAACCATGCCGAGGCCTAATCTGAGTGGAACCTGTCCTGTTAAACCGCTGTATGGTCCTGGCCATCGTGCTGCAGCTCAGTTTCAGGGTCTTGGCAATCTTCTTATAGCCTAGGCCATCTTTATGTAGAGCAACAATTCTTTTTTTTCAGATCCTCAGAGAGTTTTTTGCCATGAGGTGCCATGTTGAACTTCCAGTGACCAGTATGAGAGAGTGAGAGCGATAACACCAAATTTAACACACCTGCTCCCCATTCACACCTGAGACCTTGTAATACTGATGAGTCACATGACACCGGGGAGGGAAAATGGCTATTTGAGCCCAATTTTGATATTTTCACTTAGGGGTGTATTCACTTTTGTTGCCAGTGGTTTAAACATTAATGGCTGTGTGTTGAGTTATTTTGAGGGGACAGCAAATTTACACTGTTATACAAGCTGTACACTCACTACTTTACATTGTAGCAAAGTGTCATTTCTTCAGTGTTGTCACATGAAAAGATAGAATAAAATATTTTCAAAAATGTGAGGGGTGTACTCACTTTTGTGAGATACTGTAGGTTTCAGTGGCTTCCTATCTGAGAGATGAGAGCTCTAATGTCACCAACTCTAACAGTGCTGGCCCTGTCACATGGGAGATCAGCCTACCACTGGTCACAGAACTTCTAACCACCCCTGGAGAAATCCTAATTGAGAAACATTGGTCTGGATTAATGTCACAGTATAATGCTAAAGACTCTTTGGATGCAGCCATATTTAAAATGTATCCAGTGTCCCCAGATTCCTCTAGAATCCATTTTTTTTTTTTTAAGGGCCAAAAAAGTTTTCCACTGCTTGCTACTTGCCAATTTCTGTCTGGTCTACATCTTGCCTCATATGTGGGCAGGGAGGTTATAAAAAACAGCAATGACCTTTTTCCAAAATATATTATCTGGTCTTCCTCAATCTTAAATATTGTGCATTATTACTAGACATGCGCACACTGAAATATTTTGTTTCGGAAATTCGGTTTCGTCTGAAAAATAAATGTAATTAGTTACTCCCAAAATTTGTTTTTATTTATTTTGTTTCGTTAAAAAATGCATTTGTACGAAAATCCAAATTAATTAAGGCCGAATCTGTCAATTGAAGGCTTATGGTGTCTGTCGGATGTTCTAAGAAGATTCGACGAAGCAGCTAAACTGTACAACGCCGCAATCGTACATTTCGTATGCTCCTCATACGATCCGCTTGCGGCGATCGTATGTTTTTAGCTGCTTCGTCGAATCTTCATGCCGAAGCAGCGACCACTAACAGCTCTTTTACTATTGTCTCTATAATGTCGAATCTTTTCTCTTTGTGTCAAAAAATCTTGGACTAACAGAGTTAGGTTAGGCACAGATCGCTATTGTCTTCTATCTATCTATATCGAGCTGTTGTCACAACGATACGAAAATATAATGGATACGAAAATAAAGCATTTTTTTTTATTTCGGATCTTTTGAAATCGTTTTGTTAAAATACCCGAAATTCAGATGAAAATGAATTTGGACGATAACGAATGCACATGTCTAATTGTTATTATATTGGCAACTATAGGATGCATCATTGCTCAGACTTCCTCAGTCTACTCACCTTCTGAAACTGAAGTTTTCCAGGGTGTATAAGTGTTGTAATTACTCAGTTTATTTATATAATGCCATACTAGGTAACACTTTACAGCAATCTCTGGAGAATTCACATATTTTTATGTTCACAATCTAATGTCACTCACCACATAGATCATACCCCTGGTGGAACCCAAACTCATGACTTTGAAGCCATCAGGCAAATTGGGTCATCGTTGATTACACTTTGATGTATAAAGCCCAGTACTTAGGCTAATTTCCAAACAGTAGAGCAAATAATTGAGTCAATCATCTTCTACTTTCCATCTTGCATAAAAAAACATGAATTTTGATTGGTTGCTATGAGCAAACCACATTTTTTATACCCAGATAGGTATATATATCCAGATAGGTTTAATGTTTTTTTTTAACCCAACTCCACCCCAAACTTTGTCAGGGTTGGGGTCTTTTATTTTGCTATTTGTGCCCCTGTCCCTGTGGAGAGTTACTTTAGGAAATCTTTCCAATGAGGACCCAGGCAAAAAACATTTTCAGCAAACTGGGGAAGAGTTATTACTGTCCGTTTCTTTTTTTTTTTTTTCCAGTTGACAACCACACCCCCATTTCTTGTACAGGCATCACAGTAACATGAAATGAGGGGAAAAAATCTGCATACGAGTCACAGACAGAATTATAAACCTGACGTAAATTTGACCTATACAAAGTTAAAAAAGAAACAAAAATGGGTGTGCTTAGTCTTAAGCCTCGTACACACGATCGGATTTTCCAACGGGAAATGTTCGATGTCAGGCTGTTGGCGGAAAATCCGACCATGTGTACGCTCCAGCGGACAATTGTTGTTGGACTTTCCGCCAATAAAAGCAATAACTCCAAGGCCAATAATAAATAACACGTTATCTCCTCCGATTCCGCAACATGTCTGGTTGGCGAACGGCTGTTCAGAAACGAACTTAAAAGCGCAAACTGAAAAGCGATAAGTGAAAAATGCGAGAACAAAAGCGCGAATCAAAGCTCACCAAACTTCTACTAACACGAAATTAGCAGAAGGAGCCCAAAGGGTGACACTAAAGAGCTGAAAAACCACGTAGTATGTCTAGTAGGTCACTACGTTCATAATTGTTGGCCAACATTTGTGTGACCGTGTGTATGCAAGACAAGTTTGAGCCAACATCCTTTGGACAAAATTCTGCGGTTTTTTGTCAGAAAGTCTGATCGTGTGTACTGGGCTTTAGTATTAAGTCCAAGAAATCAGTCATCTATTTTCTGCAATCTCAAATTTTAGATTTCAATTGTCTTGGGGGCACTAAAAATAGGAGAGTCACAAGGAATGAATATCTTTTTATTAATATCGAAACCTGAAAAATTATTAGGGATACCCCATCTAGGGTGCTGATCCCTAGGTCATAGTGTACATCTTGAACCTTAAACCATTCCAGAACAGGTGAGAGGAGCCGTAAAGGTGGGTTCCCAGGTGGTCTCAGTATCCTTTCGTCACCTATATACTCATCCTTTTTTGAAGGATTCTTCTAGGCGATGGCATGTTTTATCACGGTGATGGAGTGAATATGGCTCCTGTTTAAAGAGGAAAAAACAAGTAAAGTCAATAAAAATATATGATGCATACTCAGCACCCACCCATGTGTTCAGTCTTGGCCACATTGCTAAATTCCACATACCCAATCACCAACATCTCCTTGTCACCCATGTAAAACATATAATGTAAATTATGGCTTTTAACCTCATGAACTTCGGAAGATTTTACCCCCTTCATAACCAGGGCATTTTTTATTCAGCATTCTGCTACTTTAACTGGCAATTGGTTGGTCATGCAATATGTACACATTACATTTTTATCTTTTTTTTTCCCACACAAATAGAGCTTTCCTTTGGTGGTATTTGATCACCACTGGATTATTTATTTTTTATTATATAAACTAAAAAAAGCCTGAAATTTTTTGAAAAATAACAATATTTTCTACTTTCTGTTATAAAACTTATCCAATAAAATCTAATTTCTTCATAAATTGAGGCCACGATGTATTTTGCTACATGTCTTTGGTAAAGAAAAATCCCAATAAGTGTATATTAATTGGTTTGTGTGAAAGTTATAGGCTCCATGCACATTATAAGTGAATAAGTGAAACAAAAATTTTGCCCATAATGCTCATAATTAGCATTTTTGTGTCGGCTTTTAGCAGCGAGCATTAGCATTTGTTGGCGTTTCCTGTAATGTGACTCATTCCCTTTTTCTTATGTGCATTCCTCTTAAGAAAAAAATCCAAAATGTTAGTTAGCAGCAGTTGGGAGCATTCAGCTTTTTTTTTTCTGCCAGCAAATCACTCCCAAAAAACGCAAACAAAAAAAGTTGACCCCTCAAATGACCCCTTTTTTGGAAAGAAGACAGTCCAATGTATTTAGTAAGAGGCATGGCAGGTTTTGTGAAGTCGTACTTTTTTTTTGTCACAATTTTTTGGAAAAATTAAGAAATTAAATCATTTTTTTTTTCACAATTTGTTTTTATATACTGTGAGCGATCAGGGATACTGACTGGTGAAAGTATGTAAAAAAAACAAAAAACAAAAAAAAAACACAATAGCTTTATTCAACTTTTTAAAACATTTTCTTTTTGTTTTTTTTTCACATCCTGTCATTTTTTTTTAATATACTGTCGTCAGTGCAGTGACTGGTGACAGTATTAAAAAAAAATTAAACAAACAGGTTTTTATTACTTTTTTTTCCCTTTTCTTATATATTGTTTTTTTACATCCTGTCATCAGAGTAATTCAGTGTCACCATGGTAACACTGTACTGCTCTGCGGGATGATCAGGGATTTTTTTTTTTTTTTTTTACACTATTATTGATGATCACTGTTATAAGCAATAAACTGAACTCTCATGAATGGCTTTCATTCATGACAGCCTGTGATATGTGACTGGCTTCAGCTAATCACATGGTACAGAGTGCTCTGATTGGCCCAGGTACCATGTGATAGCTGTTGGCCAATCACAGCATTACAATAGTAAGCAAAAAAGCCATTCATGACTGTTTTGTTGACGCTGTGATCATGTGATCGCTATGACCAATCATAGTGATCATATGATACCCCGACTGCTCATAGTGTCTGGGTACCGAGTGCCATGATCTGCTGTGTCCACCAGGTAGGAGCGATCATTGGATCGTGGCACTGCATGCCTCAGTGGGTGCGCCAGTGCGCATATGCTCAGTGACGTACCAGTACATCGCCAAGTCTGCAGCTGCCGCCCTGTCGCAGTAAATGCACTGTGCGTGGGTGGCAAGAGGTTAAAAGGGAAACTCCAATTTTGAGAAAGGCCTCATGCACACAGGATGTAAAAAAAACTCTGCGTTTACAGGCGTTTTACTTTTTTAGCATCTAAACGCACCTCTATGTTAGCCTATATGATCATACACACATAGGCGTTTGCAGTCATATTAGAAGATCAGCGTTTAGAGGCAGAAAAAAATGCCTTTCCTTCCCCTTCCCTTCTCCTGTTGTGTATACAATTATCATTATATATTGTAAATAATAATTTATGATTTTTACTATTTTCAGACGCTATGCTGTATCTTTTTCATTGGATGCTAATCTACACTGCAGTGCTTGTCCTGAAGAAGCCACTACCATAAAATGTGTTGATATTGTATGCTGCACATATGCGCTTCTAATTTAAATCTCATGAGTAATCTGTGCAGATTTGTTTTTATGTGGATTCATGCATTGTTCTTTTTTACACCTGTATTTATAATAGACACAATTTTTAATATATAGTATAGATTAGTTGGTTCCCTTAGTGCAGGGGTCGGCAACCTACGCCCCGCGGGCCACATCCAGCCCGCAGCCGCTAAATGTCTGGCCCGTCAGTGCACATGATGAATTCACGTGCAGCCGGCTCGTGGACATTTTAACTCTGGTCAGCTTTCTTGGTATAACAACCAATGCAGCTGATGTCGCAAGCAGCGGGGGGGACGCCGCCTCCCACGGCTCGCCCGGGCTCTCCCGTCCCACTGAGAGGAACGAGCGACCAGCCGGCACGTCCGTCGGCTGGCCGGAGACCCGAACGAAGCCAGAATTGGCTTAGATCAGGTCTCAGATCTAGTAACCCGGAAACAACGTCATGACATCACTTCCGGTTTATAGAAGACTTAAAGGCGCCAAATTTTAAAAAATGACAGTATTTAAAACAGCCAAACTTGGTGTTTTGAATGCTTTTAAGTGCAAAGGAGGGATTTGAGGTCTTTTAGACCCCCGATCCCTCCATCAAGAGTACCTGTTACAGCCTATTACTGTCACTAGGGATGTTTGCATTCCTTCTGACAGCAATAAAAGTGATCAGAATTTTTTTTTTAAAGAGACAGTGTAAAAATGAAAAAAAAAAAAAAAATGTAAAGCGCCCCATCCCTCCGTGCTCACAACTGAAAATATAAACAGTGTTCAAATCACACATGTGAGGTATCGCTGCGATCATTAGAGCGAGAGCAATCATTCTCATGCAAGACATGCTTTTTAAGTACCGTAGTTTGTCGCTATTCCTTGAGTGTGTGCAATTTTAAAGCATAACATCAGGGGGAGGGGGGCTATGTAATATGCACGAGGGCTGTGTAATGTGCGGGATGGGGGGCTGTGTAATATGCAGGGGGCTGTGTAATGTAAAGGGGTCCAGAGGTGCGGGGCTGTGTAATGTAAAGTGGTCCAGAGGTGCAGGGGCTGTGTAATATAAAGTCGTCCAGAAGTGCAGGGGCTGTGTAATGTAAAGGGGTCAAGAGGTACGGGGGCTGTTTAATGTAAATGGGTTCAGAAGTGCAGGGGCTGTGTAATGTAAAGGGGTCCAGAGGTACGGGGGCTGTGTAATGTAAAGGGGTCCAGAGGTGCGGGGCTGTGTAATGTAAAGGGGTCCGGAGGTGCGAGGCTGTGTAATGTAAAGAGGTCCAGAAGTGCGGGGGCTGAGTAATGTAAAGGGGTCCAGATTATCAGATTATTATCTTCATTTATTGGCAGGTGAATGTGGCCCTACATGCATTCACATACACTGAATCTGGCCCTTAAGTGGAAAAAGGTTGCTGACCCCTGCCTTAGTGCATTTAAAGACCCATAACTTGTTCCTCTCTTTTTATTAGGGGATCTTTTTTTTTCCTTTTGACTTCCGGGATGGTGCTGTATGCACAGTCTTTTTCTTTGTAGTTTGATTCCCGCCATAATGAACTCTCTATTACACATGCAAGTTTCCAGTGTATGCTGTTCTGGAGTTCATTTTATTCCAAAGCACAACAATTGTTTTATTACATGTAGGTGAAGTGTGTATGGCCATTCTATTTGTAAGTGTTGGAGAAAGGCGCATACAGAGCACACTGACGTGCATGGTAATGGTTGTCATCGCATGTTATCTAAGCACAATGCTAAATTTTATATGAATTTTTGCTTTTAATTGACACAATGTGGCTGTGCGTGGCCAATGTAATTTGTTTCCGCATTGTAAAAAATATAAAGCTTTTTCAACAAAAACAGGTCATTCTTGTTCCTTGCTTAGAAGAGAAATGCATTGCCTGTATATAATAGCAGAACTCCAATAGTGTCTGGTGCTAATTGTGTGTGTATAAGCCTTTGTTCTGCTGCGTACAATAGTCGGATTGTTGTGTATACTATTATATGATGTCCTTGTTAATAGGTGTATCATACAGGTGTGTGCAGACACAGATCCCTTCACTTATAATCCATGCTTTTATCTTCAATAATAAAGCATTCTACTTGTCAGGTGCTGTTTGTTCACATCATTTCCTCAATCTCATTGGATAATTTGATAGGTAAATTATGTATTGGTGATTACAATGGAAGGATAACACTTTTCACGTTTGAGCTGTCTATTTTCTTCTAGAAAATAAAAGGGATTTGATCTTCTTTTGTAATTGATGTGATCAGCACTTTTATTTAAAGTGGATGGAACTAACTGCCTGACATATAGGGAAGATTTACTTCAACCGGAGCACACAGAATCTGGTGCGGCTGTGCATACAATGGGAAAATAATTATTCGATCCCCTGCAGATTTTGTACGTTTGCCCACCAAGAAATGAAGGGTCTATAATTTTTATCATAGGTGTATTTTACATGATAGAGACAGAATATCAAACCAAAAATCCAGAAAAAAAACACTTGATACAAATGTTATAAATTGAGTTGCAGTTCAGTGAATAAATAAATATTTGATCTCCAAGCAAAACATGACTTAGTACTTGGTGGAGAAACCCTTCTTGGCAAGCACAGAGGTAAGATGTTTCTTGTAGTTGGTGACCAGGTTTGCACACATCTGAGGAGGGATTTTGGTCCACTCTTCTTTACAGATCTTCTCTAAATCCTTAAGGTTTCTTGGCTGTCTCTTGACAACTCGAAACTTTCAGCTCCCTCCATAAATTTTCCATAGGATTAAAGTCTGGAGACTGGCTAGGCCACTCCGTGACCTTAATGTGTTTTTTCTTGTGCCACACCTTTGCTGCCTTGGTGGTATGTTTTGGGTCATTGTCATGCTGGAAGACCCATTCATGACCCATCTTCAGTGTTCTGGTGGAGGGAAGAAAGTTCCCATCCAAGATTTTACAATACATGGCCCCATCCATTGGCCCCTCAGTGCAGCAAAGTTGGCCTGTACCTTTAGCAGAGAAACAGCCCCAAATCATAATGTTTCCACCTCTATGTTTGACTGTAGTGATGGTGCTTTTAGGGCCAGAGTCAGCGTTTTTCTTCCTCCAAGTACAGTGAGTCCCCCTCCTCAAGAAGGTACATGTTCAGTCATGCCAATGAACATCTAAATAATTCAGAGAAGGAATGGGAGAAGGTGCTCTGGTCAGATGAGACCAAAATTGAGCTCTTTGGCATTAACTCGACTCGTCATGTTTGGAGAAAGAAAAATGCTGAATATGACCCTAAGAACACCATCCCTACAGTCAAGCACAGAGGTGGAAACATTATGCTTTGCATCTGTTTCTCTGCTAAAGGTACAGGCTGACTTTAAGGGGGCAATGGACAGGGCCATATATTGTAAAATATAGAACACTGAAGATGGGTGGTGGATAGGTCTTCCAGCATGACAATGACATAAAATATACTGCCAAGGCAACAAAGGAGTGGCTCAAGAAGGAACACACTAGGGTCACGGAGTGGCCTAGTCAGTCTCCAGACCTTAATCTTATAGAAAATTTATGGAGGGAGCTGAAACTTTGAGTTGCCAAGAAACATTAAGGATTTAGAGAAGATCTGTAAAGAAGAGTGGACTAAAATCCCTCCTGAGATGTGTGCAAACCTGGTTACCAACTACAAGAAATATTTTACCTCTGTGCTTGCCAACAAGGGTTTCTCCACCAAGTAATAAGTCATGTTTTGCTTGGGAATCAAATACTCACTAAACTGCAACCTAATTTATAGCATTTGTTTTATGTGTTTTTTCTGGATTTGTGGTTGATATTCTGACTCCATTTTAAATACACATATGATAAAATTATAGACCCTTTGTAAGTAGGCAAACTTACAAACTCTGCAGGGGATCAAATAATTATTTTCCCCACTGTAGTAACCGATCAGCTTCCAGGTTTTATTATCAAATCTTAATTAAACAAGCTGAAGGTAGAAGCTGATTGGGTACTATGCACAGCTTTACAAGATTCTGTGTGCTCCTTTTTTTTAGTAACTCTCCTCATAGTGTGCCAAAACTCAACTGCCATTTTATAGCTGTTTTTTTATCACTTTTGTGTATCTGAGTGCTGCTGCAACCTATTTGCAATTACTTCATGTCTATATCATTATTATTATCATTAGTGTTATTATTTTATAATACAGGATTTATATAGTGTGAACAGTTTGTGGGTAGGACCTACTCACCCAGCACTTGTACCTGCTCATCAATGCTTGGGACCAGGCAGGACCACGGTCATTTGGAAGTCAAACATTATGGTGGTACCCCCAAAATGTACTGAACTAAATAATTATTATTTTAATATTTGGTATCACACCCCCTTGAAAAAATAATTTAAATCAATCACTTCTTGTGACCATCAAGGAGTTTCTTATACCTCTACTGGGATTTTGGACCACTCTTTTTTCACCAACTGCTCCAGGTCTCTAAGATTGGAAGGGGTCAATTTACCAACTGTTGTTTTGAGATCTCTCCACAGGTGCTTTATGGGATTTAGATCTGGACTCATTGATGGCCAGCTCAGTACTTTCCAGCTTTGTCTTAAACCATTTCTGGGTGCTTTTGACATGTGCTTTGGGTCATTGTCCTGCTGTAAGACCCATGACCTCTGACAGAGACCCAACTTTCTGACACTGGGCCTTACATTGCTCCCAAGAATTCTTTGGTAGTCTTCAGATTTCATAATGTACACGGTCAAGATATCCAGTGCCTGAAGCAGCAAAGCAACCCCAAAATATCAGTGAACCTCCACCATGTTTGACTGTAGGGACTGTATTCTTTTCTTTAAAGGCCTCAATTCTTTTTCTGAAAACAGAAGAATGATGGGCTTTACCAAAAAGCTGTCATTTTGTTTCGTCTGTCCACAGCACATTCTCCCAAAAGGATTTTGGCTTCCTCAGGTAAGTTTTGTCAAACTCCTATCTGGCTTTTTTGTTTCTGTGTCAGCAGTGGGGTCCTCCTGGGACTCCGACCAGTGTCCCTTTTTATTCAGATGGCGATGTATAGTGTGAGCTGACATAGTTGTACCCTGTGCCTGAAGGTCAGCTTGAATTTGTCTGGAAGTTGATCGAGGTTCTTTATCCACCATTCGAATAATCCTTTGTTGCAGTCTTTGATCAATTTTACTCTTTCGTCCACGTCCAGGGACATTAGCTACAGTGCCATGGGCTGTAAACTTCTTGACAATGTTGTGCACAGTGGACACAGGAACATTAAGATCTCTGGAGATAGTCTTGTAACCTTGAGATTGACCATGCTTTTCCACAATTCTTTGCTGTTCTTTCTCTTCTCCATGCTCTGTGAGACACACAACAGAAAGGTTGAGTAATTTTTTTCACCATTTTAACTGGTAGCCAGTGTCATTTCTATATTGTCAGCACCTGTTAATTGATACAGGTGAGTTTAATTACAAATTACAGGAGCATCACAAACTTGGAATGAAATTATTTCTTCCAGTTTTGACAAGGTGGCAATAATTGTGTCCAGTCAAGTTTTGGAGCTTTGGGTAGAATGTATCAGATTTAACTTTTTGTTTCTCCATTTTTTTTTGTGCCATACCAATACAAATAAAAGAAATACACATGATAATGCCAAAACATTTGTAATTGCAACAATTTTCTGGGCGAAGGGATGGTCCCACAGGGACAGTTGGGAGCTATGCAAGTGTGCTTCACAGGCCCCATTCGTTGATACATCCCAAGTTACATTGCACCCCTTAAATAGCTTCAGACCAAGTTTAGAACGTTTCAAAAGACTTTACTGAACTCTCTCTCTCTATACACATGACACAGTTCCAACCCTATCTGTCTAAGCTCAGACTGCCCAGGTGTACCTTAACAAGGTGCAAGTCCATAAATGGTGTCCTCCAAACCTGGCAGATTCCTCTGATATTCCTGTGCTCCATGGGAGTACATGACACAGCAGTCCCTTCTCAGTGTCCCATGTGCAACGATTTTCCATTACATCTTTAAGCTTGGCCTCTCTTCTTCCCATGCAGGCAGAACCTCCTAAGCAGCGCCCCCCCCCCCCCCTAGTTTTTTACAGCACAGGGTGGAGGGCAGAGCCCATAAAATCCTGGCAAACTGGAGAGCAAGGTTTAATCCCTTCCCTACATGGGCAGGCTAACTAATCTTGCTAAAACATAACCTTCTCTGTAGGCACCTGCCTACAGGTTTGCACAGCTCTTACAATGCAAGACAATGTGAGCTTACAATCTAAAAATGCGTTCACTTCAACATAAGCTGCCCATCATTGCTCTGGACCAACTTCCTGGTGGTGACAATGCTGGACTATGTCTTTGTGATGTGTTTCAGCAAGGGTTGCAACCAGTGGTGGGACAAGGTCATCCATCGCCCAGGGCTAAGATGCCAAATGTCGCCCCCCCCCCCCCCCCCGATTCATGATGTGCAAGCTTAGGGTATCCCACACCTAGCAGTTACTCACTTGTTAAAATCACTGCCACTGCCACTTCTCCTGTCAGCCTTGGAACAACAGGAAGGTGCCCTATCTCTACAGTAAACCATTTCTGCCAAGGGCAACCGCCGCTTCTGCCCATTCCTTGTCCCGACCCTGGTGACAACACAGGAGAGAGGTGTTGTCACCCTATAAGAGGCAGTGGCCGAACAAGAACTTTCATGGCAGGATCACCAAGAATTATTTATTATGGCAGGATCACTAGGATTTGTTTATCGACAGCTGTAGAGTTGAAGCTGAAGTTTAGGTATGAATTTTATTAAATAGTTACATTGTTCTAGCTTGGACCAATGTAAGTATGCATATCTCACCCATTAGCGATCCCTGTGGAAGCCAATAATCACTGTAGTAGCTGCCGTTACTACACCGATAGCATACCTCCCAACTTTTTGAGATGGGAATGAGGGACACCTACTAGGAACAGCATGTAGGCATAGGACACACACCCTTAAAGGAGAATTAACCTAAAAAAAAGATTAGTTAAACCCACAAGGGCTTTTTTTACCACTACTATTCTTTTATACTGACTATTGACATTTACAAATGCAGCAATTTAGATTTTGGATGAAAGGTTTAGCACTGGGAAACACATTTTGAAAGATAAATAGTGCATTTTATATACAACATTATAGATCATACCAAAATGAGGAGGAAAGAGGAACAGAGGGACAATGTTCCAAATCAGGGACAGTCCTTCCAAATCAGGGACAGTTGGGAGCTATGCGATAGTCAGTGGTTATTGCAGGCATGGAAGCAGAAAATGAAGGCAGCAGTCCCCGGGGTGACATTTTTAGTACGTAACACACCTGAACGTGGGAATGATCTATCAATCTGTTTACTTTCTAGGGTGAAAAGGTAGTGTTTAATGTTAAAGAAAATACAGCCATCATTTACAGAATTACTGCCTTGCTAAATCAACAAACCTGAGCGAATTGTTAGCTTATACTCTGTAAAGCAGTAAAATCTTTTGCAAACATTAAGCTGCAAAATGTAAAATGGACTGGAGGTGGCGCTGTTCACCAAGGTTTAATATTTTCCTAAGAAGGGTATTGTAAATCCATAAAGAGCAATTAACCTGCTTTTACAGCCTACTAATGAGAACATCAGCCTGTACTGCACGCAAGGCATTCCAATTGGAACATGCAAACCTAATACTAATAAAGATATATAACACAGGTATTGATGTGCTTGTAGTGAAGGTGGATGTGACAGCAAAGCATTTTATATTTGCTTGATGTTAAAAGAAGTTAGACAGCAAAAAAAAAAAAACTTCAAGGGGCACTCCAGTAAAAACAATTTTTTTCAACCCTTGCTTCTGACGGGGTCCTCCAGTCTACATAATGGGGATATTCACTTTTTTATTGTATATTCAGAGCGACCCAATTCTGCTGCCTCAAGCAGACATTTGAGTGTTCTCCAAACAAACATTACACCTAACACTAGTGTATATAATATGGAGCTTTGGATATTGGAGACTGTAGATATGACACAGTGTCAGTCATCTCTACCTTCACTTAAGCCAGCACTTCTACCGTCAGCCTACCCTAAAATGTTTCCCAATATTTTCACATTAAAAATGACTTAAAGGTAAGCCCTGCAATAATTCAGAATTGGTAATCACTGAAAATACACAAAATTTTCCATTTTAAAACAAGTAGAGCCCAAGTCTTGAGTGGAACAATGTAAAAGACATAAAATCATCTGTATGGACATCATGCATTTATGTAGGTCCGACGCGTTTCGTTGGGGTATACCAACTCTTCAGGAGTGAATGCAATGATGATGTCAACTGCATAGATGTGAACAGAGGATCTGCTTGAGCTGTCTGGCAAGGGAGCCGAGGTAGAGACACGTGGACAAGCCGAGAGCACTGTGGATTCCCCAAAAGACAATGTACAAGTATAGGTGACAGTGAGCTAACACTTCTTGTTGAACTGGGAATCAAAATCACAAGTGAATGTGCCAGAAACCATGAAATCAGACCAAGACAGAAATACATTTAAATCACACTTGTTTAATAATAAAAGTAAATAGAACAAACGTAGTTAAAACATAGCCAGTGTTCAGGAACTGGAAGGGATAGTCAGACAAGCCAAACGTCAGGGAGCCGGAGATGAGCGTAGTAAAACAGCCAGCAGGATCTGGAGCCAGAAGCGATGTCAGCCAAGCAAGTCTTTCAACAGGAATGCAGGAGAGCATCTCTGTGATGATGACCAAGGCGAAGGCAGAGATCCTCTGGGCTGGACGGCTTAAGTAGGCAGGACTGACGAGCAGGATATCATCAACAGGTGAGTGAAGGAAGGGCTGAGCCCAGTCCTGACAGAATGCTTTCATTTTTTTCCAACGCACGTGTAAACGCCTAATTATTTTAATTGACCCAAATAGGCCTTTGAGTGTTTCTAACTCACTCTAGGAGTATTCCGAAAAATATTCTTCTAGGTTCAGTCTTTATATATATATATATATATATATATATATATATATATATATATATACACACACACACACACACACACACACACACACACACACACACACACACACTAAATTACCAAAAGTATTGGGACACCTGCCTTTACACACACATGAACATTAATCCCAGTCTTAGTCCATAGGGTTCATTATTGAGTTGGCCCACCCCTTGCAGCTATAACAGCTTCAACTCTTCTGGGAAAACTATCCACAAAGTTTAGGAGTGTGTGTATGGGAATGTTTGACCATTCTTCCAGAAGCGCATTTGTGAGGTCAGGCACTGATGTAGGATGAGAAGGCCTGGCTCGCAGTCTCGACTCTAATTTATCCCAAAGGTGTTCTATCGTGTTGAGGTCAGGACTCTGTGCAGGCCAGTCAAGTTCCTCCACCCCAAACTCGCTTTGTGCACTGGTCCAAATCAATTGGTGGAGGGGGATTATGGTGTGGGGTTGTTTTTCTGGGGTTGGGCTTGGCCCCTTAGTTCCAGTGAAGGGAACTCTTAAGGCGTCAGCATACCAAGACATTTTGGACAATTTCATGAATCCAACTTTGTGGGAACAGTTTGGGGATGGCCCCTTCCTGTTCCTAAATGACTGCACACCAGTGCACAAAGCAAGGTCCATAAAGACATGGATGAGTTAGTTTGGGGTGGAGGAACTTGATTGGCCTGCGCAGAGTCCTGACCTCAACCCGATAGAACACCTTTGGGATGAATTAGAGCGCTGACTGCAAGCCAGGCTTTCTCATCCAACATCAGTGCCTGACCTCACAAATTTGCTTCTGAAAGAATGGTCAAACATTCCCATAGACACACTCCTAAACCTTGTGGACAGCCTTCCCAGAAGAGTTGAAGCTGTTATAGCTGCAAAGGGTGAGCCAACTCAATATTGAACCCTACGGATGAAGACTGAGATGCCCTTAAAGTTCATGTGTGTGTAAAGGCAGGCGTCCCAATATGTATATTTGTATCTTAATATATTAGGAATAAATATATATATATATTCATGGTCATGGCCCTAAGACCAAGACAAATGTGGATCACATAAACACGTGACAAGACTCACAACATGCATAGACCTGAGGTGTGGCTTTTGGTCGTCTGGTAGGTATGGCTAGAAAAGGGGCCATACCCAAGATAAGTAATGGATGATTGTGGAGAAGAATGTGCTGAGAAGTGCTGTAAAAAGGGGAATGGGAGGGGGGTATAGTGCACTGGAACCGACAAAGAGCAAGGGCGAGTGGTCAGCTTAAATACCCTCCGGGCTCCTCCCATAAATTCAGGCCACCATACTGGCCTTCTAATTTATGGTTGTGGCCCTAAGACTGAGACAAATGTTGATCACATAAACACACTACAAGACTCACAACATAAATAGATCTGAGGTGTGGCTTTTGGTCATCTGGTAGGTATGGCAAGAAAAGGGGCCAAAAATAACCAGGTGGAGAAGTATCTTTATTGGCTCTAACTTCATTGAGCGAGCTTGGGGAAGGCAAGGGCCATCTCGACTTGAGGGTTTGGAATATATCTGGCGAAGCAGGCGGACTTCCATCTGCCTAGCTTCTATCTTGATCACATGGTCTGGTACACCGTGCTGAGATGCTGCTGAGGCTGCGCTGATCCAAAGGAATGTCCAGCATACCACCCAGGGTCTAGGCCTAAATGGACCAGTAGGACCCTAACATGTTTAATAAACTGACTGCCACTCAGGGGGTTTACCGGAAAAGGCAGTAACGGGCTGGAGACTGGCTGTGGATAGGCGAGATAGTCAAGGATCGTTACTGGGCACCAGGCATTGCTGGTTCAAAAGAAATTGAAATCCACTCCGGGTCCAGTTTGTTGCGATTTGGAGACTGTAAGATGAAGGAAAGGAGGTGTCTGTACAGTATTTGACTACTGCTGGTGCTATCACGGTTATCATGGAGGAGTGGAAGAGGACTCCAGTGGCAACCTGTGAAGCTCTGGTGAACTCCATGCCCGAGAGGGTTAAGGCAGTGCTGGAAAATAATGGTGGCCACACAAAATATTGACACTTTGGGTCCAATTTGGACATTTTCACTTAGGGATGTACTCACTTTTGTTGCCAGCGGGTTTAGACATTAATGGCTGTGTTTTGAGTTATTTTGAGGGGACAGCAAATTTACACTGTTATACAAGCTGTACACTCACTACTTTACATTGTAGCAAAGTGTGATTTCTTCAGTGTTGTCACATGAAAAGATATAAAAAATATTTACAAAAATGTGAGGGGTGTACTCACTTTTGTGAGATACTGTATATGTATCCTAATATACTGGGAATATTTCCTTTTTAAAGTATAATTTGTAAATAAGATTCACTATTTGCTCACTTCCTATGCATCTCTTCTCTTGTGCCTTTCCTATCCCTTTCATAGCATAGACCCGGGTGGCAGAAAAACCTCTGAAGCCTCAAAAAGTGGTAGCAAGAGATCATGTGATCTAGGGTACCTAAGGGTCCAGCAGATTTTCATTTTTAAATGTTTTAAATAATAATGTGATTCTTTAGCACTAATACATACCCAATTGAGTCATGACAAGTGTTAATTCAACTGACAGGTCCACTTGAATGTCATCACGTCACTTTTAAAAAAAAATAAACTCACTTTTACCCAAATGTATTTATATTTACCACTTGAAGCCAGGAGGTGGAGCACTAGCGTTCACCGACATTTTGTGTGCTGTAAGGAAAGTGTATCTATGGCTAAAACTTTTTTCTTTTTATGCTTGGATAGAATATCGATTGGGGAGGGATTAGAAGCCCTGTCAGGTTTTGGTCTCCATTCAAACTTGTGCAATTTGTCATGCAACGTTGGACATCAAAGTCGCATGGCAAGTCGGGCCCCATGTTTTCGAATGTTTTCGAATGAGTACATATCTTAAAGTCTCAGCAACTTCAAAGTAGTTCATGCACTACTTTGGTCCAACTTGAAGGCCATAGACTTCAGTGTTAATCCTTGAAAAAGCCGCACCTGAATGTTTTACATGCAACATTTGTGCAACAGTTGCCTATTATCATTGGTCAAAGCCAAAGTCGCATTAAAGTTACATCAAATTTGCATCAAAGCTGCACCAAGTTTCGGGCGACTTTGGAGTGTACAAGTGTGCTGCCTGGAACTCTGAGATTTCCCCTTACTCACTCTCCTGGGAACAACTTTGTTAGCACACAGGAAGTAAGGGAAGCTCTCCGACTGCAACACAGGCAGAAGTAAAAAGTCTAGAGAAAACTGAGCTGCGCTTATGCAATGAAAAACACAGTGAAATAAATTTCAGTGACATAAATTTATAAAGGTAAAATAAAGTCCACATGAAAAAGTAGAATGAATAGAGGCTCTTCTTTAAAAGGTAGTTAATAGAAATCCAACACCAGCAGCAATGTGAAACCTTCTTGTTTGAAACCTCCACCTCTAGTAATGAGAGGGCTTACCAGATATTGTTAACCCTCTATATCTACAGGGGTCAATTAGGCAATGATCAAAACCATCCGTGAAATCATTCAGATGTTGGTAGGGATACACTCCTATAGATAATAAAACCACTGGTTTTCCTTCAGACCGGCCTCCCAAAACAACTAGGTAGATAAAACGCCAAACTGTATGGTATAATTACCGGCAAATGAGTCAAACCTGCACTTCCAGGATTGATATGGACGCAATGATGTCAGCATGCAGCACCGCCCTACATGTTTCGTCATAAATTACGTCTTCCAGGTATAAGTAGTAGGGGTGAAGTAAAAAGATTGCTGAACGCTAAAGCCCCTGTCTTATTATTTGTTTTCCTGTTGCAAATTTCCCCTCACTTCCTGTCTGGTAAAATATTGGCCTGCAGATCAGGGAGTGAGGGGAAATTTCTCGAATGGATCCCTGGATAGTGGTAAAACCTGGCAAGGGTTCTAATCACACCTCACTGCATCCAAAACTAAAAGAACAAAAAAAATGTGGCTGTTGATACACCTTAATATTTTATTATAGTTTGATCGTTCAGAAGACAAAGGCAGTTGTGTTAGAAGAGGATCACCCCCTCCTCCATACACACAAAGCTTGTCTACTCATACAGAGCCATATGGTTTTTCATTTTCACAGATGTAGTCAACTAGTACAAAGCTAGTGCTGGGCTTTCTTATTAGAGAGCCTACCATGGTTTGTAAAAAATAAATAAATAATTGTTGTGGAAGTATTGTGTCACATAACCACAGTGATGGGAAATCCAAGATTTCACACTAGTCACTGTAACAGGAATAGAAGGGAAATCTTCCAATGGAGACACTTGTTTGGTGACAATTGTCTAGGAGAGGATTTTGCGTACTGTGGATGGATTTTTTAAAATGTTATATTGTGCCTCTGGGAGAGCGATTGAAGGAAAATCTCCCATAGCTACACAGCAAAGAAGAAAAAAATAACAGGACTTTTCGTTTCCCTACTCTATCAAAATTTTTTTTTAATCTTTAGACACCATGCATTGGGTCAATGAGCCATATATCGCCTGATTATATTAAAAAGGAAGAGATCCATAAGGGACCCCATGTAAGAAGATCATAGGAAGCCTTTTCTTCTTATATGGGGTCCCTTATGGACCTATTTCGTTTTTATAAAATCAGGAGATACATGGCTCATTGACCCCATGCATGGTGTTAAGGGCATCACTAAAACGGGTCTGAGCTTGTCCTATTTTAGCAGGAATATCAACAACTGACTTCTTCTATCCACGGAAAACAGTATTTGTCAAAAATATTTATCTAGACATTTTATTGCACGTAAAGTGCGATGAAAATATTTGCTGTGTTGGACCTGCAGGCGAGATGAGTATTTGTACACAGATTTCCACCACTGCAAATTTCAAGAAAAGTGGCTGAAGCATTACATAGAAGTCTGTCACTCTTTAACCCAGCTAATCCCTTGCCTTGCTTTCTGAGTTCATCTCATGGCATCCTCGATAAATAATGAACTATTTAAAAAATATATAACTATCTTGCAGAAGGTTTGCTGAGTGATAACATTTTCGGGCTCTTTCCAGCTATCATGCCTTTTAGAGCCACTTGTAATGCGATGGTGTTTATCTAAGACATGGTGGTTGTAAAATTGTGTCATTGGTGCTTATTCAATGGCTCTTCAAAGAAGTCATGTGTGAGATCAATAACCTACAACACCAAATCATAGCTAATGGATGGCCAGGCTCTCAGGTCTCGTAGGAAAAGTCCCATGGTCCTCTCCTGTCATCTGGGAATGAGGCAATCATCTTGCATGTTAAACTATTCTGCCTCTTGATTTTGGTACATGCAAAGGACCTGACCATTTATGGCCAAACCTTTGTAGATAAATGATCAGCACACCTATATGAACTTACTGGATATCCAATTCCAAAATATGGAGTTGCCTTCAACCCCAACCTTTGCAGCTATCCACTCTTCTGGAAAGGGTTTCCTCAAGATTTTGGAGTGGCACTGTGTGAAGTTGTGCACATTCAGTCAAAAGAGAATTTGTGAGATAAGGTTGGATGAGAAGACCTGATCACATTTGGCTTTCCAATTTCAGAAGTATTCAGTAGGGGTGAGATCAGGGCTGTGTGCAGGCCACTTGAGTTATTTGACACCAAACTCCAATTTTTTTTTTTTGGAGCTGGCTTTGTGCACAGGGGCACAGTGATGCTGAAACAGAAATGGGCCTTTCCTAAGGTTGGAAGTGCACAACCTTCTAAAATGCCATTGCACGTAGTATGTCATTTTAGACAACACATCCCAAGATTTTGGAGTATACTTTATAAATGGATAATTGCAGCCAAAAGAGCATTTGTGAGGTCAGGTATTGATGTTGTATGACAAGACCTGGCAATCTAATTCATCCAAAAGTTCTTCAGTAGTGTTTAGGCCTTTGCAGGCCATTTAAATTCCTCCACTCTAAACTCATCAAACGATATTGTCAGGACCCAGGTCTGAACATACAACCTCTGCAATGTCTGGTGATACTTCTTGCAGATGAGATGCTGTACAGTGCCGTGTCTGATTCATTGGACAATCCTACCTTGTGTCTTGTTTCTGCTGAACCTTGAACTCCTTGCTCCCCCCATGAACTTCCTATTTAAACTATTCTTTTGCACTTCCTGTTTGTCAGATTATTGTGCTCTCTCCAGTCAATATCTCGCTCTTGTCACTCCCGTTGTCGACCGTATCACTGCTAAAATTTGTTACCAACTTTTGACTTGTTCCTTGACTACGCTTCCAATTGATCCCAACCTGTGACCACTTGTTACCGACCTTTGGCTTGTTCCATAACTATGCTTCCACTTGATCCCAACCTGCAACCAGCCATTACTGACCTTTGGCTTGTTCCTTGACTATGCTTCTGCTTGATTCCAACCTGCAACCACTTGTTACCAACTTTTGGCTTGTTTACTGACTACACTCTTGCTTGATCCCTACCTGCTATATCTGCTACTGGACCCCAGCTTGCTCACCTCCTGGTAGGCTGATCCTGAGGACTGCGAACAGGTACTAACAGGCAGCAAAATCCATCTCCACTATCAGGTGTTCTGGCGAACATTGGTTAGTGCTTAGACCCCGCACCTCAGGTGAGGCTGTTTTATCCACCAGAGTGACCTGCTTTTGTACTTATCCTGCTGGTTGGTAGCTTCTCTACTGCTATAGCTACTGGTCTCTGAGCCTGATCTCTGACTGTGACAAATGTGTTCATGAAGCTGGCAGTGGCTTTGTGCACCTGAACTCAGTAATTTGGAAGGGTGAGACATACAGTACTTTTGGCAATGTGGTGTATTTGCCAGCATTCCTGGAAAATTTGAGAAAACCCTTTTCTTTGACTGAAATAATTGGTGAGCTCTTTGCCTGCTGCCTACTTTGGTAACTCAGGTATTTCCTGATGACTGGGGGGACATTTTACTGGACATAGGGTTGGGTGTGGGACAGTTTTTGTGGACTGAAGAAAGTGGGACACTTGGCAACTAGGTTTGAATAGCTCACATTAAGCCTATTAGTTCCCTGAAAAGGATAGAGGAAACCATTTTGATCACTCAAATATTCAGGCTATTGATACCCTCTAAACACTGGAGGAAGCCCCCCCCCCCAAAAAAAAAACAAAATAAAAAAATGGAAACAAAGTTTGTTAAATGAACCAACCAATAGTCCATGTAATTAGTTTCTGGTGCCACCATTTTTGATGTTAGTACCTATCAATATGGGACTGTAGGGATCAGCAACAATAAGGTTACTATCATTTTTGGCTTGATGCCAAAAAAAGGGTTAGGCCAAGGTTGGGCTTGGGGTTCGTTTACATTGGGTGCATTGAGCTCAGCTGTTCTCTAGGTACCCCATTCACACTATACATGTGCATTGGTGTGCGTTGCATACAAAATGCAGCATGAGCGTAACGTGCGTTACTGCATGTCAATGCATTGCAGCACGTCACAAAAAGCTATGGTACATAAAGCTGAATGACCTATCTTTTTGCAGGCACCTCCCCTACACAATGTACACAAACACAGGTGGTTTATGGGACAGAACACGTGTGGGCTTGTGTAAGTGGGCCTTAAAATGTATGTAAATGTTATCAGTGAACTTCTGTCAATCCTTCCAGAAATCTGGTAATCTGACAGCTTCCTGTGCCCTATGCCTGTGCTTCACTGGTATGAGTTAGAATTGTTACTAATCCTCTCTGTGGACTACAGAACACCTTCCTAGAGTCCTAGAGCGACAACACTGCTTCTCCATAGATAGTCTAAAAAAACGAAAACGAATGCAGCCACCACCTATAACAATTGTTCATCTCCAATATATTACATTTGAAGCTTTAGATACACGTTATCTTTAACTATTTATCTATGTCCTTTAAGGCCAATCATTTAGCAACTGCCCCACAATCTCCTGAAGTCATCATGTTTTCTAACACTCCAGGTAGGAGCACAGTTGTGGTAATACTTAACCTCATGATCTCACATGTGGAAATCTGGAAACCCTGACCTTTTCCTGGTGCTTGATCCTTTATGTAGCTGGAGCCTCTTTACTCCTTTCCGGTCAGCGAATTGGTTAACCTCTCATTTTAATTCGCTGCCCCTTTAACACCTCCAGCAAAGCAGGTTATGAGACGAATTAAGGGATTATTCTTGTAAAGCAGAATTTTCTGCACTATGGGAACACAGGGCATTGTTCCTGCTGCGAGAAAGGACGACTGGGTGGGAAGTGACCTTGTCTCCGGTGCCGACCTGCTTAGAGCGATGAATGAGGATCGAGATGATGATTTCCTCCATGTTATCTCCAGGTACACACATTATTTTCCTTTCATAAGGAATGCTTATAGAAGTAGCCCATGCAAAGGTCATCACTGCTATTTCAGGGGGCCAATGTCAGCATTTGCACATATTGCCTATAGTCTAAAAGCCTCATTTGCAGCATGTTGAATGTGCGGGGGAAAGTGTGTGGCGACTTGCGAAAGCATGCAGGATCGAGCATGCCGGTTCCTCAGTAAGAATTAATTATATATCAATGAGGTAATCAAAAATTAATCGAAATCTGCAAATGTTTAACTTCCCATTAGGCCTGTGCGTAAAGGTGCGTTTATTGTATCGTTAGACAGGCGCATTTTCATGCGCCAATGTGCGTTTGCTTTGTACGTTGAAATGCATTTTGATACATGCTTTCAATAATTTGGGGTTTGAGTGGACCTCCCCCCCCTCCGTCCCTGCTTCATAAGGCCCCGTTCACACTTAGGCGATTGGGGTGCCAGAATTGCACTGATGCTGTTCGCGATTCCAAATCATGGTACAGTCACGGCAAAAAAGTGCATTGGGTAGCATCCTAAACATTGTTACATAGTTAGTCTGCTTAAAAAAAGACACAAGTTCATCCAGTTCAACCCACAACAGGGTGTGTTTTTGCCGCAATTGTCGCACGACAAAACACACGTGTAAAACGCACCTGGCTCAGGGACAAAATTTGGTCCTTGAGCTTCTTCGCCACAACAAACACACATTCAAGTGAGTAGGCTTCCCTATGTGCGACACGCAGAATTGTGTGAAATCACACACAAAAACACACTAGTGGGAACGCGAGTTCCCGTTACGCGAAGTGGGAATGGGGCCTAAACCTATATACCTGAAATAAACAATTATACTTACCTATATCCTTGTGACCTTTTCTACATACATACCTATTTTTGTTTTGCTTCTTTGATGCCTGGATCCCCGTTCTCGTGCTGCCATTTTGAAACTGTCTGTGATACTGCACATACGTCAGATGAAGCAAATTAATGTAATTTTCAATGGCGCATAAGCGGGATGAAGCACATGACATCATGTAGCATGTACTTTTGTACAGAATGGGGAAAAACAGTAATTGGAACTGGCACCTTGAACCCGATCCTACACTCTTGGTCCCTCCCCTGCAGTTCCAATGGCAGGAGGACTTCACTTGCAAACAGGCGGAGTTTGGTTCTTTCTGGGCGGGGTGTACAAGAGAAATGTAATCTTTCTTCTATCTTTTTGGCAAGTACAGTGTTTATTCAGTGCCTGTTTTACTTTGAACAGTCCATTGTAAACCACATAGGTGACTTATTTACCGTTACCCCAGCATGAAATATAGCTCTCCTTTTATTGACGGCAATCAAAGTGTAGGTAGATGGTACCTTCCAAGAAGTCTACAAAGGACATTTCTGCTTTGGGAAGGGAAATATTTGTATAGAGTAAATTATTTATAGGGTAGGGATTTTCAGTTTATGAATATTATCAGTACACTTGAGTGTAATGAAGGTATTTTACAACTTACAATTGTAATTTTCCATTATACAATGAAGTACACAAGTACGTCCTAAGAAGTAAAAGAACTATGAAAGAATTACAGTATGTTCTCACCTTCAGAGCAAAACCACTCTGTAGCACTGAAACTGGCACACAAAAATCTGAAAACATTGATTTTGCCACATTGAGCAAGAAAACCAATTGTATTGTCTGACCTACAAATGTCAACTAGAGGGAGTATCCACAACTTTCATTTGAAATATGGCCCTGGAAAAGCAAGAAAGATACAGTAGGGGAATTAAATATTCTTTTTAAAAAAAATGTAAATTTCAACTCCAAAAAAGTTCACAAAACTATATATAAAACCATTTTTTTGGTTTTCGAAGGCGTGGAAAAGGATTCGATTTTTAGGGAGAGCAAAAATCAGGGGCGTCACACCAAGAGGTCTGAGAATATCAATTCCTCCAAAATCATCCGGACAAGATCTGAAGGTACAGCCAACATGTTTTGAAAGCTCAGATCTGCAGGTTCAGCCAGCCTCTTCTGGAGGTTCAGATCTGCAGGTTCAGCCAACGCATTTTGGAGGCTCAGATCTGCAGGTTCAGTCTGCGCAATTTGGAGGCTCAAATCTGCAGGTTCATGCAGCACGTTTAGAGGCTCACAATTGTGGGTCCATCCAACGCATTTTGGAGGCTCATATCTGCAGATTCACCTTTTGAGGGCTCAGATTTTCAGGTTTAACCAGCGTGTTTTGGAGGCTCATATCTGCGGGTCCATCCAATGCATTTTGCAGGCTCAAATCTGCAGGTTCAGCCAGCAAGTTTTGGAGGCTCATATCTGCAGATTCAGCCAACACCTTTTGAGGGCTCAGATCTGCAGGTTCAACCAGCCTGTTTTGGAGGCTTATATCTGCAAGTCCATCCAACACATTTTGGAGGCTCAAATCTGCAGGTTCAGCCAGCATGTTTTGGATTCTTATATCTGCAGATTCCGCCAACACCTTTTGAGGGGTTAAATCTGCAGTTTCAGCCAGCGTGTTTTGGAGGTTCATACCTGTAGGTTCAGCCAACACCTTCTGGGGGCTCAGATCTGCAGGTTCATCCAATGCATTTTGCCCTTTCATCAGGGCTTGTGTTGAAGCAAACGAGTGAGCTCATAAAGATAATAAAATTGAAGAATTTGCAGGTAGCTGATATTAGCAGCCCACGGGTTTTTATTACTGGGGAGATTCATGCTCTTTCTATGTCCTAGAGACCATAATCACCAGAAAAAAAAGTGATAAATACAAGACTTCAAAGTTGTTACCAGAGCAGGAATAGAGTGTAAATCTTCCAAAGGGGGCACCTGTTTTGGTGAGATATACCTGACAAGGCTTCCAATCATTCTCTATCACATTCAAAGCAAAAAAAACACAAAAAAGTTTTGGCTTTAAATCCATTTTAACGGAAAATGCATGCCAGTTCCCAATATTGGTCACACGATCTAAATTTGTGAGAAAGTGTGGGATTTGATGACCTCACTGAGGAGTTTTTATAAAGCACACGTCTAATCTAACCTTGTTATTTTGATGCATCAGGACTGCAACAATAATGACTCAATTGCCTGCTATGAAGTCATTGTTTTATCTTTACCTTTTGAGTGATATTTGTAGGTTTATAGAAATATGAAGTCACTGCTCTGGGGATCTTGTTGTTTAATTCAGTGTTTCTCATTCTTTCTTCAGTTGTGGCACCTTTTTAAAGTATGCAAAATCTTGAGGCAACCTGGTCTAAAATGTAAAAAAACATAAATGTTACTTATCAACGGGAAACCTGAGCCTGGGTTGATGCACACAACCACCTTCACATCAGAGGTCTTCCCATCACATCAGATGACTCTATCACATCAGAGATCCGCTCTTATGTCAGAGATGCCCCATCACATTAAAGTCGAACCTATACATCAGAGGCCTCCCTTCACATCAGATGCCTCCATCACATGAGAAGTCCCCTCTTGCATCAGCGTTCCCCCATCACATCAAAGTCTAACCTATACATTAGAGGCCCCCCTTCACATCAGATCCCTCCATCATGTCAGAGGATTCCCCTTACATCAGAGTTCCTTCATCACCTCAAAGCCCAACCTATACATTAGAGCCCCTCTTCGAGTCAGATGCCTCCATCACACTAGAGATCTCCTCTTACAGCAGAGTTCCCCCATCATATCAAAGTCCAACCTATACATCAGAGGCCCCCATTCACATGAGATGCCTCTATCATGTCAGAGGTCCCCACTTACATGAGAGTTCCCCCATCACATCAAAGTCCAACCTATACATCAGAGGTCTCCCTTCACATCAGATGCCCCCATCATGTCAAAGGTCCCCCTTACATCAGAGTTTCCCAATCACATTAAAGCCTAAACTATACATCAGAGGTCCCCTCTTACATCAGAGTTCCCTCATCACATCAAAGTCCAACCTATACATCAGAGGTCTTCCCTTCGTGTCAGATGCCTCCATTACATCAAAAGTCACCTCTTACATCAGTTCCCCTATCACATCAAAGTTCAACCTATACATCAGAGGCCCCCCTTCACATCAGATGCCTCCATTACATCAGAGGTCCCCCCTTATGTCAGCATTCCCTTGTTACATCAAAGTCCAACCTATACATCGGAGGCCCTCCTTCTCATCAAATGCCTCCATCACATCAGAGGTCCCCCCTTACATCAGAGTCCCCTCATTACATCAAAGTCCAATCTATGCATTAGAGGCCCTCTTTGAGTCAGATGTCTCCATCACATTAGAGGTCTCCTCTTACGCCAGAGTTCCCCCATCACATCAAAGGCCAACCTATATATCAGAGGCCCCCATTCATATGAGATGCCTCCATCATGTCAGAGGTCCTCCCTTACATCAGAGTTCCCTTGTTACATCAAAGTCCAACCTATGCATCAGAGGTCGCCCTTCACATCAGATGCCTCCATTACATCAAAAGTCACCTCTTACATCAGTTCCCCTATCACATCAAAGTTCAACCTATACATCAGAGGCCCCCCTTCACATCAGATGCCTCCATCACATCAGAGGTCCCCCCTTACGTCAGCATTCCCTCGTTACATCAAAGTCCAACCTATACATCGGAGGCCCTCCTTCTCATCAAATGCCTCCATCACATCAGAGGTCCCCCTTACATCAGAGTCCCCTCATTACATCAAAGTCCAATTTATGCATTAGAGGCCCTCTTTGAGTCAGATGTCTCCATCATATTAGAGGTCTCCTCTTACGCCAGAGTTCCCCCATCACATCAAAGGCCAACCTATACATCAGAGGCCCCCATTCATATGAGATGCCTCCATCATGTCAGAGGTCCCCCCTTACATCAGAGTTCCCTCGTTACATCAAAGTCCAACCTATACATCAGAGGTCGCCCTTCACATCAGATGCCTCCATTACATCAAAAGTCACCTCTTACATCAGTTCCCCTATCACATCAAAGTTCAACCTATACATCAGAGGCCCCCCTTCACATCAGATGCCTCCATCACATCAGAGGTCCCCCCTTACGTCAGCATTCCCTCGTTACATCAAAGTCCAACCTATACATCGAAGGCCCTCCTTCTCATCAAATGCCTCCATCACATCAGAGGTCCCCCCTTACATCAGAGTCCTCTCATTACATCAAAGTCCAATCTATGCATTAGAGGCCCTCTTTGAGTCAGATGTCTCCATCACATTAGAGGTCTCCTCTTACGCCAGAGTTCCCCCATCATATCAAAGGCCAACCTATACATCAGAGGCCCCCATTCATATGAGATGCCTCCATCATGTCAGAGGTCCTCCCTTACATCAGAGTTCCCTCGTTACATCAAAGTCCAACCTATACATCAGAGGTCGCCCTTCACATCAGATGCCTCCATTACATCAAAAGTCACCTCTTACATCAGTTCCCCTATCACATCAAAGTTCAACCTATACATCAGAGGCCCCCCCTTCACATCAGATGCCTCCATCACATCAGAGGTCCCCCCTTATGTCAGCATTTCCTCGTTACATCAAAGTCCAACCTATACATCGGAGGCCCTCCTTCTCATCAAATGCCTCCATCACATCAGAGGTCCCCCCTTACATCAGAGTCCCCTCATTACATCAAAGCCCAATCTATACATTAGCGGCCCTCTTTGAGTCAGATGTCTCCATCACATTAGAGGTCTCCTCTTACGCCAGAGTTCCCCCATCACATCAAAGGCCAACCTATACATCAGAGGCCCCCATTCATATGAGATGCCTCCATCATGTCAGAGGTCCTCCCTTACATAAGAATTCCCTCATTAAATCAAAGTCCAACCTATACATCAGAGGTCGCCCTTCACATCAGATGCCTCCATTACATCAAAATTCACCTCTTACATCAGTTCCCCTATCACATCAAAGTTCAACCTATACATCAGAGGCCCCCCTTCACATCAGATGCCTCCATCACATCAGAGGTCCCCCCTTATGTCAGCATTCCCTCGTTACATCAAAGTCCAACCTATACATCGGAGGCCCTCCTTCACATCAAATGCCTCCATCACATCAGAGGTCCCCCCTTACATCAGAGTCCCCTCATTACATCAAAGTCCAATCTATGCATTAGAGGCCCTCTTTGAGTCAGATGTCTCCATCACATTAGAGGTCTCCTCTTACGCCAGAGTTCCCCCATCACATCAAAGGCCAACCTATACATCAGAGGCACCCATTCATATGAGATGCCTCCATCATGTCAGAGGTCCCCCCTTACATCAGAGTTCCCTCATTACATCAAAGTCCAACCTATACATCAGAGGTCGCCCTTCACATCAGATGCCTCCATTACATCAAAAGTCACCTCTTACATCAGTTCCCCATCACATCAAAGTTCAACCTATACATCAGAGGCCCCCCTTCACATCAGATGCCTCCATCACATCAGAGGTCCCCCCTTACGTCAGCATTCCCTCGTTACATCAAAGTCCAACCTATACATCGGAGGCCCTCCTTCTCATCAAATGCCTCCATCACATCAGAGGTCCCCCCTTACATCAGAGTCCCCTCATTACATCAAAGTCCAATCTATGCATTAGAGGCCCTCTTTGAGTCAGATGTCTCCATCACATTAGCGGTCTCCTCTTACGCCAGAGTTCCCCCATCACATCAAAGGCCAACCTATACATCAGAGGCCCCCATTCATATGAGATGCCTTCATCACATGAGAAGTCCCCTCTTGCATCAGCGTTCCCCCATCACATCAAAGTCTAACCTATACATTAGAGGCCCCCCTTCACATCAGATCCCTCCATCATGTCAGAGGATTCCCCTTACATCAGAGTTCCTTCATCACCTCAAAGCCCAACCTATACATTAGAGCCCCTCTTCGAGTCAGATGCCTCCATCACACTAGAGATCTCCTCTTACAGCAGAGTTCCCCCATCATATCAAAGTCCAACCTATACATCAGAGGCCCCCATTCACATGAGATGCCTCTATCATGTCAGAGGTCCCCACTTACATGAGAGTTCCCCCATCACATCAAAGTCCAACCTATACATCAGAGGTCTCCCTTCACATCAGAAGCCCCCATCATGTCAAAGGTCCCCCTTACATCAGAGTTTCCCAATCACATTAAAGCCTAAACTATACATCAGAGGTCCCCTCTTACATCAGAGTTCCCTCATCACATCAAAGTCCAACCTATACATCAGAGGTCTTCCCTTCGTGTCAGATGCCTCCATTACATCAAAAGTCACCTCTTACATCAGTTCCCCTATCACATCAAAGTTCAACCTATACATCAGAGGCCCCCCTTCACATCAGATGCCTCCATTACATCAGAGGTCCCCCCTTATGTCAGCATTCCCTCGTTACATCAAAGTCCAACCTATACATCGGAGGCCCTCCTTCTCATCAAATGCCTCCATCACATCAGAGGTCCCCCCTTACATCAGAGTCCCCTCATTACATCAAAGTCCAATCTATGCATTAGAGGCCCTCTTTGAGTCAGATGTCTCCATCACATTAGAGGTCTCCTCTTACGCCAGAGTTCCCCCATCACATCAAAGGCCAACCTATATATCAGAGGCCCCCATTCATATGAGATGCCTCCATCATGTCAGAGGTCCCCCCTTACATCAGAGTTCCCTCGTTACATCAAAGTCCAACCTATACATCAGAGGTCGCCCTTCACATTAGATGCCTCCATCATGTCAGAGGTCCCCCCTTACATCAGAGTTTACCCATCACATCAAAGTCCAACCTATACATCAGAGTTCTTCCCTTTGTGTCAGATGCCTTCATCACATTAGAAGTCCCTTTATACATCACAGTCCCCCCATCACATCAAAGTCCAACCTAAACATCAGAGGCACCCCTTCACATCAGATGCCTCCACATCAGAGGTCCCCTCTTACGTCAGAGTTCTCCCATCACATCAAAGTCCAACCTATGGATGGCTTTTGCACAGGAGTTGTCAGAAGAGTTGTGGCAGGAGGTCCTTGATACTTATCTTACCACTATCATATCCTTGACAGTTAGGATAATTCAGCTTAGGTACCTCCATCAGATGTATTATACACCGGTTAGATTATTCTGTATGCATAAGAGAGAGTCTGAAATTTGTCACAAATGCCCGGGGGCTGAAGGGACATTTCTTCACATGGTGTAGGAGTGTACCAAGATAAGACCTCTGTGGTCTATGGTGACTGATTTCATAACTGACAAATTTGACCTTCCTAACATTTGCTCCCCCTTGCAGTGTCTATTGAGAATTTTTGAACAAGAGAAGTTGTGTATACAGAGGCGTAACTAGAACCTTCAGAGCCCTGGTGCAAGAAACCATGAAGTGCCCCCTGTCCTCTGGCCTGGACCATTCCCTCCAAGCCCAGAGCCCTTCCCACTGATCCCATGATCCTTTACGGCTCCGCAGTGAATCCTTTTCACATATTGTGCAGTCCTGCAGTCTTAGGCCCCGCCATGGTAGCGGAAGGCCTGAGCCCAGTCGCAAGTGTGACCTTTGCAACCCTGGTAGTTCCACCAGTGGTGTCAGGGGGACTGTGAATGGTGTCAGTCAGTAGGATAGTGGACGTGGTCGGTAGGGTAGTGGACGTGGTCGGTGGGGCAGTGGACGTGGTCAGTAGAGCAGTGGACGTGGTCAGTAGAGCAGTGGACGTGGTCAGTAGGGCAGTGGACGTGGTCAATAGGGCAGTGGGTGTGGTCAGTAGAGCAGTGGACGTGGTCAGTAAGGCAGTGGACGTGGTCAATAGAGCAGTGGAGGTGGTCAGTAGGGCAGTGGACGGTGTCAGTAGGGCAGTGGAATTTTTGTTATTTTATTTTATTATTTTTTACCATTTTATTTTATTTTACAATTTTGTTTTTTATAGTGTATTTTTTGTGTTTTTTTACAGTTTTTGATGGGAGGGAAGCAGTGAAGGGCAGTGTGGGGGGATAGCATGATGGGGGGGCAGTGGAGGGCAGAATGGGGGGACAGCATGATGGGAGGGGGGCAGTGGAGGGCAGTATGGGGGGGACAGCCTGATGGGAGGGGGCAGTGGAGGACAGTATGGGAGGACAGCATGATGGGAGGGGGGGCAGTGGAGGGCAGTATGTGGGGACAGCATTACTGGAGGGGGGCAGTATGGGAGGAGTAGAGTGACAGTCAGCAGCACACCTGGAACACTATACTCGCTCTGCTGTACGATGTACCCAAACAAAATCGATGTCCATTTTTTTCCCTCAAATAGAGCTTTCTTTTGGTGGTATTTGATCACCTCTGCGGTTTTTATTTTTTGCGCTATAAACAAAAAAAGTCCATCAATTTTTTAAAAAATGCAACATTTTTACTTTTTGCTATAATAAATATCCCCCAAAAATATAAAAAAAAAACAAATTTCTTCCATGGTATTTATTCTTCTACATATTTTTGGTAAAAAAAATCGCAATAAGTGTATATTGATTGGTTTACGCAAAAGTTATATCATCTACAAAATAAGGGATAGATTTATGGCATTTTTATTATAATTTTTTTTTTACTAGTAATGGTGGCGATCTGCAGTTTTTATTTGATGAAAAGAGGATGTAGGTGTGGCGTTGTTC